>NC_134693.1:16797214-16849714 GCF_050947455.1 Rhinoderma darwinii | reverse complement strand
CACAAACCGTCCCCATTCTATACATAATTAAACTTCTGTTCTCTATACACGCACACAGACACACACATACACACACACACTGTCCCCAAGCTACACACATACACACACTATCCCCATGCTACACACACACACACACACAAACACACATACTATACACACACTGTCCCCACGCTATACACACAAGCACTCTGCTGTTCTCTATACACACTGTCCCCATGCTATATATACACACATACACTGTCCCCATGCTGTATACACACACACACACACACACACACACCGTTCCCAATATATACATATACATATACACACACACATACACTCACTGTCCCCATGCTATACATATATACACACACACACACACACACACACACTCACTGTCCCCATGCTATATACACAACCACACTGCTGTCCTCTATACACACAAACCGTCCCCATGCTATACATAATTAAACTTCTGTTCTCTATACACGCACGCACACACACACACACTGTCCCCAAGCTACACACATACACACACTGTCCCCATGCCACACACACACACACACACAATACACACACTGTCCCCATGCTACACACACACACACACACTGTCCCCATGCCATACACACACACTGCTGTTCTCTATGCACACTGTCCCCATGCTGTATACACACACACACACACACACACACACTGTCCCAATGCTATACACACAAACACACTGCTGTTCTCTATACACACTGTCCCCATGCTATATATACACACACACACATACACTGTCCCCATGCTGTATATACACACACACACACACACACACACACTGTTCCCATGCTATACACACACACACACACACACACACACACACACACACACACTGTCCCCATGCTATATACACAACCACTTCTGTTCTCTATACACACAAACCATCCCCATGCTATACATACACACTTTCCCCATGCTATACATAATTAAACTTCTGTTCTTTATACACGCACACACACCATGCTGTACACACAGTCACACTGCTGTTCTCTATACACACACACACACACACACACACACACACACACACACACACACTGTCCCCATGCTACAAACACACACTTTCCCCATGCTATACATAATCACACTTCTGTACACACACACACACACACACACACACACACACACACACACACACGTTCTCTATACACACTGTCCCCATGCTGTATATACACACACACTGTTCCCATGCTATACACACACACACACACACACACACACTGTATATATGCACACACTGTTCCCATGCTTTACACACACACACACACACACACACACACACACACACTCACTCACTGTCCTCATGCTATACATAAATCACACTTCTGTTCTCTATACACACTTTCCCCATCCTGTATATATATATATATATATATATATATATATGTACACACACACACACACACACACACACACACACTGTCCCCATGCTGTATACACACACACACACACACACACTGTCCCCATGCTGTATACACAAACACACACATCCCCATGCTATACACACAATCACACTGCTGTTCTCTATACACCGTCTCTCCTCCCCTCAATCATAGTCATCCCTCCCATTCCCAGCCCCAGCAGCTTCATCCTTGCTCAGTACAAACACAGTAAGTGTCACACAGCCAGGGACCCTCACATGCCAATACAGTGGCAACAAAGAGCCCCCTGACTCAGCCGGGAGACCATCTCCTCCAGCCTGGGGAAGATGGGCAGGAGGGGGGGTGCGCACACCTCTCCATTTGGTAAGTCCTTTTTCACACTATAGACTGCTGCTTGTGGTATGGTCCATTCTGTGCATGGTGGGCTCAGGCTGGATCTGGGGTCCAGCATTTGATACATTGTAAACAGTTGATTCTGCATTGAGGAAGATTCTGCTATTCATTGTCTCTGGTGCATTGTGTGACTCAGGTTAGAACGGATTTGGGGTCCTGATGGAGAGGGGAGGGGGTCTTTGCATCCAGTGCATAGATTGGGAGAGGGGGTTTTGCACTATAGCTGGGCCTATGCCCACATCTAATGCTTTTACAAATGCCATCTCTATAGCAGAACTATCCCGGGTGCAGCACTTGCTGGGTTCCCCCCATACCTATCAGTGCATAGCTCATTTAATGAGGACAATACATTGTAGACTGAAACGTGAAAGTTCCCAGTACCACAACAAAGAGCTTGTCTGCTGTCACTGTGCAGCCTTCTGATTTCAGGACCTAACACTGGCCTGCTTGTTTTTGAGCTTTCCATGAAGGATACTATTATTATTCCAAGAAGGATCCATTGTCAGGTGCAGCGAGGCGAGATATGAGGTCACTTCAGGGCAAAGGATTTATTTTAAGCCTTGTCAAAAATCCATTCACACCGAGTATTTCAGATATGTATCCGCCGACACCTAGAAGTAGTGCTGCCATACCGGACAGAAGAGCTAGCAATCACGTGAAGAGATGTAGATGTGACGATTCCATCGTTCATGTGCGGAAAGTACCAGGAACTGGATTATTGTAGAGCACCCCTGAAGCCCTAATTCTTGAATTTCTTGTAAATATCTACTTTTGGTCTAATTTTGAAAATTCTCAAATACCCTAATAGGGATTTTGATTTAATAGTGGGGGGGGGGGGGGGGCGATTGGCTACAAAGATCGTCTCTCATATTGGAGGACCTGGCACGTCCCTGTATTAAACAGACTGCCTATTCATTTCAATAGGAAATGTGTAATGCTCCATTTGTCCTGTGGAGGCACTGCAGGGAAGCTGAACACTATCTTATTGAGAGATGTGTCCACAAACTGCATGTTAAGTTAAAGAAGAACTCCGTCAGGAAGACAAAGTCCACTATTAACAGGGGATCTCTTATCAGTCCCCCGTTTGGGGCCCCGATATTTAATCAGAGCAGAAAGCTGCTGCAAAGCGAGATCTCTCAATCTGGAGGTATCAACATGACCTTGCATTACTTGGGAGTCCTATTGACTGCTGCCACACTAAATGGGGCTACTTTTTTTTTGGATAGCCCCTTAAAAAATATTTTCCACTAGATACATTTATGTCATTCTCTGTCGTCTCCCCACCAGGAACAAGAGCTGAGTTTTCCCTTTCTTGCATCTGTTGGGGTCCCAGTGGCTGGAACTTCACCCATCAGAGATTTATGGCATGTGCTATAAATGTCTCCAGTGGGAAAACTCATCTCTAGCGTAGCCTAGCCTTTTTTAATATGAGTAATTTTTATGCTGCCAGACATAAGGCCGGTTCCGCTAAGCATGTCCCGCGTACTTATTTTTATTTGTTCCACTGTGTGTTCACTTTACATGTCTGTATGTCACTTAGATTTCTCAGGGTGCGGTGTCCTTACGGGTATCCTTCCTGGGGGTCTAGGGGGTGTGTGTGGCCATCAGGTTGCTCACCACATGGTGAGAGCATAGACAGGTTCTCCCTAAGCTTCGGCGAGAGGAGGACATTTGTCCCTGACCCGAAGGCATCGGGAATAGGTAGAGTAACCTACTCCTTTCGAGGAGGGCTTGCAACTGCATCCTAGTCAGCATCTTTTTTTGTGGGACTTGAAAGCATGATCTTGGAGGGTGAGAGGCCGTTCAGGACTCCCCTCTCCAGAGGATCTGCATTGTTTGCAAACAAGGGATGAGGAATTGTCCCAAGGGTAATGGAAAGGCGCGTAAAGGAAAACAATCATCAGGCCCTTCTGCCCTGGGGGGCAAAACCTGGTACCGTAATGGGAGGATCAGTTAGATCTTTGCCATGGGGAACCTACACTTCTATGGGGGCCCCGGCTTCAGGTTGCTGCTTAGCAAATAGGGTCAGAAAATAATTCATTTGGGAGTCTAAAGTGCTCAATGAATAATTACAATAGAAAATCCCAGTTTTGAGTGGAGATTCCCTTTAATAGTATATGTAAAGGACATGTCCTCCCGCTCGATCTTTATATACAGTTGCAGTCTCCATGTGTAAATACTGAATCATTTTTTTGGTTGCTGGAATTCTTCACTGGATGGAGTAAAAATTAACTCAAAAATATAAAACATAAATTACAATAACAATATTGTGGGATATGTAAATTATGACTTCATATATTAGGGGGTTTGTCTCAACTGGGTGACCACCTTTCATAATACAGGTGACGTGAATGGATGTCCATGTATTACTGGAACAAATTTTGAAAGTTTTTGGCTGTTTTTGTTTTTTTTAGCCAAAGGGTATGTTCACACCGGCTATTTTCAGCCGTAAACGTCCCAAAAAATGGCTGAAAAATCAGAAGCAGAACGCCGTATTTCCCATTGAAATCAATGGGCAGATGTTTGTAGGCGTTCTGCTTCTGATTTTTCAGCCGGCGTTCTGTTCCGATGGGGCGTTATTTTACGCCTCATTTTTAAATAACGGCGCGTAAAAAGACGCACCGTAAAAAAAAGTGCATGTCATTTCTTGAGCCGTTTTTGGTGCTGTCTTTCATTGACTCTATAGAAAAACAGCTCCAAGAACGGCTGTAAAAAACGGCGCAAAAAACTCTTGATGCTTAAAAAACGGCTTCAAATCAGGAGCTGTTTTCACTTGAAAACAGCTCCGTATTTTCAGCCGTTTTTTGTTGAGCGTGGGAACATACCCAAACACAGAAATAGACACCAAAGAAAGGAGATGGTGTTTTATTTTTACCTTTCCTTCCTTCTGGATCCACTTCTGGCTTTGGCTAAAAAACTGACCCAAAAACTGCATGAAAACTGTCTGTGTGAACCTGGCCTTAGTAGTGTTTGGCAAGTTGGGGGTTATGGGTAAAAGGAAAAGTTGATGAATAGAAATGGTATATGAATGCATTGCAGGAGTGAAATGGTTAACCCCGGACTTCCTCAATACCCATTTCAATCACTTAGTAGTTTCCTCTGACCTGGACAAATGCTGAAATAATTGCACAAAAATTGGTCAATCTCAATACTGTAACATGAGACCTCCCTCACAAAAAGGTTTATCTCAAGGGGAATACAACCTAATAATATTATTTAAAGCAGATCTGTCATCAGACTATGCTGCCCTTATATAGAGCAGCATAGTCTGGTGACAGATCCGCCTTAAATCAGATATTTATTTTACATTTTTGGTATTTATTTTTTTTTGCGTGACCCTCCATGTAAGAAAAAATATAGTTTTCACACTGGCCATTGGAGCAGACAAAATAAGCTGATATTTCTTGTTTTCTGGAGCTCACTTTTCAGCTTTGCAGTGTAGACTGGGACAGAGTAATCTGATTATCAATAGAGGGTGGGGGGTTTTAATTACAACTCGGATAAGGCAGGAGAATAACACGATACGCTCATATAAGACATGTATGCAGCTCCCCTGCCACTCTCTGGGGGAGGGGTGGTTTCCCACCTCTGTCTGTCCATTAACACCCATTCCCTGCACTGCCATAAAGCAAACATTCTGCTGTACATACAATATACGAGGGAATTGTGTGCTTCCAATGTGGCTGTCTCAGGAACGTTTTAGAAAATAAAAAACAAATAGCTAAAATATTGAAATAAAATAAGAAACACATTTTCTCTTCTACAGAATATATAATAAATGAAAGTAGAACAAAAAATAAATAAAAATACATCACCTAAATACGGACAATTAGTTTATGAGAAATTATGGGCATGCTACAAAATCCACTCCGTATTGTGACCGTCAATAGTTGTACTGACGTGTGCGATTTTCTCCAGTCAGCAGCCTGGACGCGTGTTTCACCCTATTATGTTATGCAAGAAGTCAGCAGAATGAGCGTCCGTTTCCTTGAATAATATGCATGGCTGTAATTATACTTGTCCCTGTCCTGTTCCGTTTGTATCAGTTCAGCCGAAATTTTCAGTGTTGCTCCCTGCGCCCCCTCTGTCCCCACTACCACAATGCCATCCAATCAGAGTTTACATGGAGAGCAAAATTTGCATACAGTGGTAAAGCATTCTATATGGCAACAGCAGACACAGACTGTATTACTATTACTCAGAACAACCCTCTCCAATAGCTCATCCTAGAGCTCCCCCTGTATGTCACCCCAGGTATAGCAATCCACCGGTACTTACACCCTCACATACAATGTAATAGACAGTGGACACACTTGCCTGGTAGGCCCCTGTGCAACAAAACACAGACTTTATTGTGAGCTTGTACTCTCTGTATATGCAACATGTCTGAACAAGCAGAGGTGCAGTGTAAAGCATGGGTGACAGACAGAGTATAAGACATCACAAAGAGGAAACCCACAACTGTGTTAAAAGATGGCTGCTCCATACAGTGTTCCTGAAAGAAGACAATGGTAGCAGACTGCTGGAAGTATCACTGCTATCACAGTAAAAGCAAGTAACTTAAATACAGTATATTACGTATATTGTACTGATCCTGAGTTACAACCGGTGTTACATTGGATGCCAGATGTAAAGGAAACACTTCTCAGAATGCAAGTTACAACAGCAAGCTGGCAGACACTGAACAAGAAGGGAATGCTGGGAGATTTCAGCTCTGAAGCCTGCTGAATTTTAAATGCAGCTCTGGATTATAATACAGATAAGTAATACAATGCATTTACAAAGTATCGTGCTTGGAGAACTGCTCTGTTAGGCCTCATGCACATGACCGTAATTTTGATCCGTAATTTTGATCCGTAATTGTGGATAAAAATACTGACCCATTCATTTCTATGGGCCATGGACACCTTCCTGTATATTTATGGGTTTGTGTCTGGGCCGTAGAAATGACCCAGAAAAAATAGGACTTAATAGGACCTATTTTTTGCATTTACGGACCGTGCTCCTATACCTTATAATGTTAGCACGGCCCGTGGGTGACAGTCCGCAGCCCATCCGTGGAGTATTTACTGAGCATGAGGCCTTACCCATGATTCGTACCATCAAGCGTGGCCGCTTTACGATTCCTAGAAAATATTAATAAGCATTGCAGAACTTCTCCTTAGTGATAGAACTTCACGTCTGCAAATTCAATCATCATCTCCTTCACCCACTCAGTGTATGGGCGAGAACTTCAGGAGTGGGCACATTCTAGAAGATGATGGGTGATATCATTTCTGCCAATGACATTTGTAAATGTATTTTCTAATCTGGTTATCAATGTCCTCCAATCGTTCTCGCGCACCTTCAGAAAGTCCTCAAGTACCAAGGTCATGGAGATCAGGTCTCCTCTATGCTGGAAATCTGAAGAGTTCCCTGATCCATATCTTGCACAATTACATTAGCATTGAATAGATGAATGTAAAATGCAGATTTCTGTAATTGACTTTGAATACATTGGAAAATTCCATAGAAAAAGGAAGCGCGTGCTGTCATAATTTGACGCTTCCAATTAAGTTAATGCACAGCACAGATCTGTACTGCGGAAAATGTCTTGATTATTTAGTTACGGAATATTCTATAGCGTTAATGTACATTTTGGCTTTGCATAAAATCCTTGATTCCAAAGATGGCATCTAAGCGTTGTCTTATTCAGGAAGTACTGTAGGTAATTTTGGCTAGAGGGTGATGCAGTACTCACTTGTAACTGTAGATGGCGCTGTTGCTGTACTATGAAAATGTTCACAATATTGACACCTGCTGTCTGTTATCAGTATGGCACCTGATATGAAAACACGTTTAAAGGGGTTGTACAGTATTCGAAAAACATGATTTGTGTCTAGTAACGCAGTCCAGCGCCATCAAATTAAATAGGGCTGAGCTGCAATACCACACATAACCTGTGGACAGGTGTGGCACTGTTTAGGGAAGAAAGTAGCCATGTTTGTTAATTTTGTACAACCCCACAAAGGGGGTTTCTGGTATATAACGTTGATGACCTACCCTCAGGAAAGGCCCAGCAGTAGAAATCAAGCATGATCCTTATTTCTACTGACATCTGTTGGGAAGCCCCCATACACATTAGATAATGGCCAATCACACTGAAAAGTTCGGACGACTTTTATCTATTGGACGTCTTGAGGCTTATTTTTCCTGCCGATAAGTGTTGGACTATTAGGCAAGTTTTTCAAACAATTCTTTTCGAGTGGCCTGAAGTTCCAACTTAACAGATGCCCCATATTGAATTGGAGTCACTGGACCCTAACTCTCCTGATGTGTGGTAGACCCAGATGGGAAACCCACAATTACCAGGGATAGATGACATAATATAATGGGTTAGATTTATTACTATGTCCAAAAAAATGTACCAAATTGTGACACAAATTGTCGTAGTTTGGTGCAATTGTGATCTTGGGCATCTCACTAGACCTTTTTTAAAAGTGTTCTGACAGGGGCATTACTTAGTGAAAATGTTGCTAAAAAATACACCAATGTGCGGCAAAAAAAAATGGAGAATTCTGGTGTAAAATAAGCCAAATCAAAAGATCAAGCCAAAATTATCATGCAGCGTGCACCACTGTGATCATTTGGAGCATTTTGTGCCTGCCTGGTCTAAGGGTATGTTCACACAGCTTATTTTCAGGCTGATTTTGGGCAGAAACGCCTCGTAAAAAAGTGGCATGTCACTTCTTGAGGCGTTTATTGGAGCTGATTTTCTTGACACTGTGAAAACCGCATCAAAAAACACCTCAAAAGAAGCTTCATTTTCAGCTCCAAAAACGCCTTTAAATCAGAGGCTGTTTTCCCTTAAAAACAAATTCACTTCTTTTTGTAGGTGTGAACATACTCTAAGTTTACACTGACTATCAGACAGCGTTAGATAATGTGGGCCAATGTTTTAAGATGGAAATACCCTTTTAATGAATGCGAGTGACATCACTGGATCTCCAGAAGAATGTGCAGATCCGTCAGTGTCACCTGCCAACTGCAACCTCTGTCGCTAGGCAACATAAACAGAATATAGAATTCTCCATGCATCTGTTACCTATGGTTGGAACCTAAACAACAACGGAAGTCTCTGTCCTTTAACCCCTTCCCTCTTTAGCCAATTTTGACCTTCCTGACAGAGCCTCATTTTTCAAATCTGACATGTGTCACTTTATGTGGTAATAACTCCGGAATGCTTTCACCTATCCAAGCGATTCTGAGGTTGTTTTCTCGTGACACATTGGACTTTATGTTACTGGCAAAATTTGCTCGATATGTTCAGTATTTAATTGTGAAAAACACCAAAATTTAGCGAAAAATTGCAAAAATTAGCATTTTTCTCAATTTAAATGTATCTGCTTGTAAGACAGGCAGTTATAATACACAAAATTGTTGCTAATTAACATCCCCCATATGTCTACTTTAGATTGGCATCGTTTTTTGAACATCCTTTTATTTTTCTATGACCTCACAAGGCTTAGAACTTTAGCAGCAATTTCTCACATTTTCAAGAAAATTTCAAAAGGCTATTTTTACAGGGGCCAGTTCAGTTGTGAAGTGGTTTTGAGGGCCTTATATATTAGAAACCCCAAAAAAGTCACCCCATTTTAAAAACTTCACCCCTCAAAGTATTCAAAACAGCATTTAGAAAATGTCTTAACCCTTTAAACATTTCACAGGAATTAAAGCAAAGTAGAGGTGAAATTTACAAATTTCATATTTTTCTGCAGAAATACATTTTTAATACAATTTTTTTTATAACACAGAAGGTTTTACCAGAGAAATGCAACTCAATATTTGTTGCCCAGTTTTTGCAGTTTTAGGAAATATCCCACATGTGGCCGTAGCGTGCTACTGGACTGAAACACCGGCCTCAGAAGCAAAGGAGCACCTAGTGGATTTTGGGGCCTTATTTTTGTTAGAATATATTTTAGGCACCATGTCAGGTTTGAAGGGCTCTTGCGGTGCCAAAACAGTCAAAATCCCCCAAAAGTGACCCCATCTGGGAAACTAGACACCTCAAGGAAATTATCTAGGGGTGTAGTGAGCATTTTCACCGCACAGGTTTTTTACAGAAATTATTGGAAGTAGGCCGTGAAAATTAAAATCAACATTTCTTCAAAGAAAATGTAGGTTTAGCGATTTTTTTTCTCATTTCCACAAGGACTAAAGGAGAAAAAGCACCGCAAAATTTGTAAAGCAATTTCTCCCGAGTAAAACAATACCTCACATGTGGTAATAAACGGTTGTTTGGAGACACGGCGTGGCTGAGAAGGGAAAGAGCGCCATTTGGCTTTTGGAGTTCACATTTAGCAGGAATGGTTTGCGGAGGCCATGTCACATTTACAAAGCCCCTGAGGGGACAAAACAGTGAAAACCCCAAACAAGTGACCCCATTTTGGAAACTATACCCCTTGAGGAAATTATCTAGGGGTATAGTGAGCATTTTGACCCCACCGGTTTTTTGCAGAAATTTTTGCAAGTAGGCTGTGAAAATGAAAATCTACATTTTTTCAAATAAAATGTAGGTTTAGCTAATTTTTTTTCATTTCCACAAGGACTAAAGGAGAAAAATCACCATAAAATTTGTAAAGAAATTTCTCCCGAGTAAAACAGTACCCCACATGTGGTAATAAACGGCTGTTTGGACACACGGCGAGGCTGAGAAGGGAAAGAGCGCCATTTGGCTTTTGGAACTCAAATTTAGCAGGAATGGTTTGCGGAGGCCATGTTACATTTACAAAGCCCCTGAGGGGACAAAACAGTGGAAACCCCCCACAAGTGACCCCATTTTGGAAACAACACCCATTGAGGAAATTATCTAGGGGTATAGTGAGCGATTTGACACCACAGTTTTTTTGCAGAAATTATTGGAAGTAGGCCCTGAAAATAATAATCTACATTTTTTCAAAGAAAATGTAGGTTTAGCTAATTTTTTCTCATTTCCAGAAGGACTAAAGGAGAAAAAGCACCACAAAATTTGTAAAGCAATTTCTCCCGAGTAAAACAATACCCCACATGTGGTAATAAACGGCTGTTTGGACACACGGCAGGGCTTAGAAGGGAAAGAGCACTATTTGACTTTTTGAGATCACATTTAGCAGGAATGATTTGCGGAGGCCAGGTCACATTTGCAAAGCCCCTGAGGGGACAAAACAATGAAAACGCCCAAAAAGGGACTCCATTTAGGAAACTACACCTCTTGAAGAATGCATCTAGGGGTGTAGTGAGCATTTTGACCCCACAGATGTTTCATAGAATTTATTAGAATTAGGCAGTGAAAATAAAAACAGTCCTTTTTCTTCAATAAGACGTAGCTTTAGCGCAAATTTTTTCATTTTCTCAACAAATAAAGGAAAAAAAGAACCCAACATTTGTAAAGCTATTTCTCCCGAGTACGGCAATACCCCATATGTGGTCATAAACTGCTGTTTGGGCAAACGGCAGGGCTCAGAAGGGAAGGACCGCCATTTGGAGTGCAGATGTTGCTGGATTGGTTTCTGGGCACCTGTGGGCCCAAAACAGTGGAAACCCCCCAGAAGTGACCCCATTTTGTAAACTACACCCCTCAATGCATTTACCAAGGGGTGTAGTAAGCATTTTAACCCTGCAGGTGTTTTGTAGAAATTAGTGTGCGCTCAATGTTGCAGAGTGAAAATGGGATTTTTTTCCATAGATATGCCAATATGTGGTGCCCGGCTTGTGCCACCATAACAAGACAGCTCTCTAATTATTATGCGGTGTTTCCCGGTTTTAGAAACACCCTACATGTGGCCCTAATCTTTTGTCTGGACATATGACAGGGCTCAGAAGTGAAGAGTACCATGCGGAGTGGAGGCCTAATTTGGCGATTTACAAAGTATTGGTTCACAACTGCAGAGGCTCAGATGTGAAATAATAAAAAGAAACCCCTGATAAGTGACCCCATTATGGAACTGCACCCCTCAAGGCATTTATTAAGGGGTGTAGTGAGCATTTTCACCCCACAGGTCTTTTCCATAAATGAATGCGCTGCGGATGGTGCAAATTAAAAATTTATATTTTTCCCTAGATATGCCATTCAGTGGCAAATATGTCATGCCCAGCTTATGACGCTGGAGACACACACCACAAAAATTGTTAAAAGGGTTCTCACGGGTATGACGGTGCCATATATGTTGAAGGAAACTGCTGTTTGGGCACGCTGTAGGGTTCAGGGCCGAGGGAGCACCATTTGGCTTTTGGAGAGCGGATTTTGCTTGGTACTATATTTGTTTGAGTATTGCTGGTGTTTTATAATGTGGGGGTACATGTAAGCGGGGCGGAGTATATAAGGGGCATAGTCAGGTGGTATAAAAAAATAAAAATAATCCATAGATGTGTGTTACGCTGTGAAGCAATCCTTTCTGCACAGGCCGGTGTCGCACTGATAAAGGGTGGCATTTCTTATCCCCCTTTTGGTCCACACTCCGCGCCTTTGTAGTTTGGGGAATTTTGCTGGGAAAGTGTTGTCCTGGTATAATACGGGCACCGTCGCTTCCATCGGATATGATTGGGCCCTCCCTTCCTGGTTCCCTAATTTTAGGTCCTTGATAAATCGCCTCTTGAAACAGAAGAAATGTTCCCCTCGGGCACAACTGCATATTTTTTTATTTCCTGACTTATTGGAGCCATAACTAATTTTATTTTTCATAGACATAGTGGTATGAGGGCTGGTTTGTTGCGGGACGAGCTGTAGTTATTATTGGTACCATTTTGGGGTACATGTGACTTTTTGATCACCTTTTATCCTATTTTTTGGGATGCCAGGTAAACCAAAAAACGCAATTCTGGCACAGCTTTTTTTGGTTTTTTTTTATACAGAGTTCACCACGCATTATAAACTACATGTTCCCTTTATTCTGCGGGTCAGTACGATTCCGGCGATACCTCATTTATAGAACTTTTTTATGTTTTACAACTTTTTGCACAATAAAATTACTTTTGTAAAAAGAATGTATTTTTTCTGTCGCCAAGTTGTGAGAACCATAACGTTTTAATTTTTTTGTCGACGGAGGTGTATGAGGGCTTGTTTTTTGCGGGACGAGCTATAGTTTTTATAGGTACCATTTTTGGATACGTGCGACTTTTTGATCACTTTTTATTGTAATATTTGTAGGGCAAAGTGACTAAAAAACAGAAACTCTGGTAACGTTTTTTACGGGTTTTTTTTACGCTGTTCACCGCGTGCAATAAATAATATAATATTTTGATACCTCCGGTCGTTACGGTCGTGGCGATACCAAATACATATGGTTTATTATTATTTTTCAATAATAAAGGACTTGATAAGAGTAAAAGGGGGATTGTGTGTTATTTGATTACTTGAAACTTTTATTGTTTTCAAACTTTTATTTTTTGCACTTTTTTTTACACTTTTTTATACTTTTTTTACACTTTTTCTCAAGTCCCACTAGGGGACTTGAAGGTCCAACGGTCAGATTTTTTTTTTTCTAATACATTGCACTACCTATGTAGTGCAATGTATTAGATCTGTCAGTCATTCACTGACAGCAAGCCGTTTAGGCTTCGCCTCCCGGCGGGGCCTAAATCGGCTTCCGTAATGGCAGAGCAGGAGACCATTGTGTCTCCTGTTGCCATAACAGCAGTCGCCAGTCCCGATTGCCTGTCAGGGCTGGCGATCTGCTTGTAACCGCTACGATGCAGCAATCGCTTTCGATTGCTGCATCGAAGGGGTTAATGGCAGGGATCGGAGCTAGCTCCGGTTCCTGCCGTTACAGGTGGATGTCAGCTGTACAGTACAGCTGACTTCCACCGCTGATGACGCCGGATCAGCTCCTGACCCGGCGCCATCTTGCCGGCAGCTACGGAAGCCGATCAGGCTCCGCCGCCGGGCGGATCTTGACCGGCTTCGGTGCTAGGCAGACCGGGAGGCCAGTATTAGGCCTCCGGTTGCCATTGCAGCCACCGGAACCCCGGCAATTTCATTACTGGGGTTCCGATGAGCTGCAAACACCTTAAGTGCAGCGATCGCGTTTGAGCGCTGCACTTAAGGGGTTAATGGCGGGGATCGAAGCTAATTTCGGTCCCCGCCGTTACAGTCGGATGTCAGCTGTAAGATACAGCTGAGATCCGGTGATGATGGGACCGGCTCAGCTTCTGAGCCGGTGCCAAACGTTTGACGTACATGTACGGCAAGATGCGGGAAGTCAGTACTTTCCATGACGTACATGTACGTCAAATGTCGGGAAGGGGTTAAGAAACGTCTTGCTATATTCTTGTGTAGGTTCATCGTCGACCTTCGCTACAACTGAAATCCATGCATTGGGGCATATATGATATAAATGGACCTGCATACGCAGGGATAGGGTTTGTAAGTGTGTGAGAAGCCCTGGATTAGAGCGGCCTAATCTCCTTACGGATGGCGATGCTTTTTCGGTCTTCTGTATCGTGTTTATCCGCGAACATGTCTTTAGATGTGAGATGACAGGAACGCAGTGACATTTGTTACAGGGACACCACAGCTGTGTATGGAAACACAAAGAGCTCCATTTAACAATCTGAACCCATGTGGAGAGACAATAGCTCAATTATGTGACATAATTACCAATTTCAACATGACGAGCGACTCCAAGAACGCTCCATCTCGATTCAGAAACCTTCTCGTCTTTTGTCTGGACGGGATTTTTTGTGTTATGATTCTGGCACAGACTCGAATAGAATGATATCATAGAAAGGCATAAAACTGGGAACTATAACTGACGACCACCGACATAGCATACAAGATGGCGCCACGCCGGTGGTCATATTCTAAGCAGGTGCCAATCTTCCAACCACATTTTCAGACCTTCTTGTTTTTGAGAAAGTTGTTAATGGACATCGGATCAGTTTGAACCTTTCCCAGGTGTGACCGCAGGACCGTATTTGGTTATTACATATCATACACTGCCTATAAATGTATTTACCCTGTCTGGCACCCCTGCCGATCACTTGTTTGAAGGGACCACTGCTCCGCAGCCTCTTCATTGTTTACATGGTTTCCTTCTCGTTCCAAGCTATTGTACCACTTGAGTGAATGGGATAGCGGTACAATAGTATGCATGGCCGCTACAAACGTAACGGTGCGTGCAAGTACGAACGAAAAAGGGAACCATATAAAGCCTTTAAACAGCTAATCGGTGAAGAGGGATTGAGAGTCGAACCTCCCCCGATCTAATACTGATGGCCTATCCTAAGGATAGACAATACATTTTTAGAAACCCAGATAACCCCTTTAAATGCTTAAATTCTGTCTGCCTGCAACCACCACTAGGGGGAGCTTAGGAGCTTAATGCATACTGTGTTATGAGTTCAATGCAAGCCGTATGAATTGAGCTCCCCCTAGTGGTGTATATATTAATATTATCAAAGATATATTATGTGCCTAAAAACTAAATGGTGCTCAATTGTGAACATTCACTTTAAACTGGCCATATACATAAAATAGCTGCTGCCAACCTATTTGTTTTATTTGATGGTGGAAACTGCCAAATGCAGCAGGTACCACAAATAGAAATATACTGTGTATGAGCAGCTCAAGGCATATAGCACATAATTTACATTAGTAATTTAGTAAACACATCGCGTTACTTGTACTCATCAATCTGTATTATACCATACTTCTGAGCTGCATCTAAATTCTGCTGGTTGCTATTGGAAACAGTCAGCAAGCTTGTTGACAAATACACCTCTGACAAGTTAGCTATAATGCTCTTTAAAGAGACGCTGTGCAGCCTCTTCACATTTTTTTATTGGGGAATCACACTATAAGCAATTCCCTAATATATTATCAGAATCTCTTCCATAAAGGTCGAGAGCAGCACCCCCCCTCCTCCATTGATAACCACTCCTGCGTGTAAAGGGAGAGATTCGGATAACATTAGGCAATTGCTCATAATGCAATTACCTAATACAAAATGTGAAATTTCTACAATCTTAGGTGTCCCTTTAAACCAGCTGCCTGATTCCATCTTAAAAGCTGGCAGTACATTCATTAGATGTTAATTTTAGCATATGCGCACTCCTTTGCGGCGGGTGTAGACGTATAAACATGCAAACGGCTATTTACGTATATTAATATTTACACTCTGACCTTTTTTTTGAATGTGTAATTCATGACTAGTAACGACTTCCCGAGACAGCACCAACTATTGCTGTCTGCAGTCCTTACCGCAGTCCTCAGCACGGCTCACAGGATGTGCAGACACTACAGCAGTCTAAGGTCTCCAACACCTCAGCAGCCACAACACGACAGCTGATGTCTGAATATTCCACACTGCGACATTGATAGTGTGTCGTACAATGTCTCCATGTGACTGGAGCAAAGTGATGTCACTCACATCATGTACAGAGCAGTGATGTCACTTTTGTCACGTGACTCATATTGAACGCGTTGGAGATAAAATTGTGCAACAAAAATTAATCAAAGGGGTTGTCCCATGAAAATCATTTATCACCTATCCACAGGAGACGTGATAAATGCCTGATCGTTATAGGTACAACCGCTGGGACCCGCACCGATCACGAGAAAGAGGGTCCCGTGTCCCCCTTTGAATGGTGTGGTGGTCACGCTTGCACTATACATCTCCATTCATTCTCTGGACTGATGGCGATAGACGAGTGCTGTACTCGACTATTTGAATTAGTCCCTTAGAGAATTATTGGAGTGGTAGTGTGCACATGAGACCACCGCACCAAGCACCTAGACCCGCATCGATCAAATATTTCTCACCTATCCTGTGGATAGGTGACAAATTATTTTCATGGGACAACCCTTGGGAACCGCTGGTGATCAGCTGATTGCAGCAGGTCTGGCAGCAGAAAAGCCAGACAATCAGCTATTATCACCAAAGAAAGCTGCAGGTGGATGCACATTTATCCTGCAGCGGCCTCTAAAGGGGATATGTGGTATTACATGGTGACCATTGTAAGACATGGTCACGCTGAGTCCTCCAAAGATAAAGACGCTGTTTGTAGCGGCTCTGTTATGGCTAATAGAGGGGGATGCCTAGAGATATTCTGCCATACAAGCAATAGCGCTATATGATTTCATCCAGAGAAAAAACCTCTGTATAAAATAAGAAGCATATTGTCATATAATAATGACCTCCTAGAATTCTATGGATTCTGAACTTCTATGGGGTCGTTATGGGCGTGTACATGAGGCCTAAGTGACCTGCGGCCTCTTCCTGTCGCACAGTATAATGACGCTCGCCAATAAATGCCCGGTAGATGTCAATGCACTTTAAATGCCGACTTTTTGCCGCTTCTTGTTAAATAGTCTTGTGATCATTGTGAATGGGATTTTTTTTTCAATTCCCTTGAAGAAGAATTGAGTGATTGTTTCAAAATGAAATGTATTCTACTAGGAAATAAGAGACCTGATATCTAAGTGGATATTGATTTGCGATAAAAGCCTTTGGAGATGAGTTTCCCGAATGAATTTACTTTTAGTTGCTTTAAAGGGGAAACTTTCATACAATTCAGTGAGTTTAAGTGATTACACAAATACTGAATAAATCAAGGTCTATAAACACGGTGACATCGTTATTCTGGGGAGCCGACTCTTTACATGGAGGTGTAGCCATTTTGAATATGTCATGCAGGTGTAATATTAACTGTTCATGGGGAAATCATTAAATGTGGTCATCAGAGTTCATACAAGGATATTGAGCGTGACACAGGCCCTCACAAAGTATCGCAAGATAATACACAAAAACCATGCTTTTTTAGCATTTATTCAGGTGGATTTTGTGCCATAGTGGTTTATTAATACACTTCTATAATACTGCCCCCTATATACAAGAATATAACTACTATAATACTGCCCCTATATACAAGAATATAACTACTATAATACTGCCCCTATATACAAGAATATAACTACTATAATACTGACCCTATATACAAGAATATAACTACTATAATACTGCCCCTATATACAAGAATATAACTACTATAATACTGACCCTATATACAAGAATATAACTACTATAATACTGCCCCCTATATACAAGAATATAACTACTATAATACTGCTCCTTATATACAAGAATATAACTACTATAATACTCACCTATATACAAGAATATAGCTACTATAATACTGCTCCAATATACAAGAATATAACTACTATAATACTGCCTCCTATATACAAGAATATAACTACTATAATACTGCCCCTATATACAAGAATATAACTACTATTGTTAGGGATCTGCCAGGTACTTCATCTAGCTACACTCCTGGGATTAATCAATCCACACCTGAGGCCAGACCTGTTCGACTGACACCTTCTCCCACCAACCAGGGTGGCAGGCTCAGGAGTGGGAGAGCCTATCGCGGCCTGGTCTCTCGGAGTTAGCTCCGCCCCCTGCCCTTTATTACCTGCCCTGTGCTCTCCCTCAGTGCTTGTAATTCTTTTGGATTCCTGGCCCCACTGCTGCTTGCTCCAGCCTGCTTCTGCCGTGCTTCTGCCTTGCTGCAGTTCTGCTTGACCTGCTTTGCTTGCCCTGGCTTGCTTCTGTCTCCGTGCCCGCTCGGGTGTACTCACTTCGTCCTGGTCCTGACTGTTCGTTCGCCGCCCCGTTTCCTCGTGGCGTTCCGTGGCTACTGCCCCTTCCCTTGCGTGTTCCCTGTTTGTCTTCCTGTGCACTTAGCCAGCGTAGGGACCGCCGCCCAGTTGTACCTCGTCGCCTAGGGCGGGTCGTTGCAAGTAGGCAGGGACAGGGCGGTGGGTAGATTAGGGCTCACTTTCCCTTCACCTCCTTCCTGCCGTTACATAATTACAAGCCCTTACCTAGTCTACCATTTCTCCTACGCTGACGCTATCATGGACCCCCTTGAGACCCTGACCCAGCAGATGCAGGGCCTCTCCCTACAGGTCCAGGCCCTTGCCCAAAGGGTCAATCAGGGTGACGCTGCTTTAGTAGTACCCCTCACCTCACCTCTAGAACCCGACCTCAAGCTACCTGACCGGTTTTCAGGGGACCGTAAGACGTTTCTCTCCTTCCGGGAGAGTTGCAGACTGTATTTCCGCCTAAAGCCCCACTCCTCAGGTTCCGAGAACCAGCGGGTGGGTATCATCATATCCCGACTCCAGGAAGGGCCCCAAGAGTGGGCCTTCTCCTTGGCTCCTGACGCCCCTGAACTTTCCTCTGTTGATCGTTTTTTCTCTGCCCTCGGACTCATTTACGACGAGACTGACAGGACTGCTTTAGCCGAGAGTCAGCTGGTGACCTTACGTCAGGGTAGAAGACCGGTTGAGGAATACTGTTCTGATTTTAGGAAGTGGTGCGTAGCTTCTCAGTGGAACGATCCGGCCCTAAGGTGCCAGTTTAGGTTAGGATTATCTGACGCCCTGAAGGATCTGCTGGTTAGCTACCCCTCGCCTGACTCCCTTGACCAGGTTATGGCCCTAGCAGTACGACTTGACCGATGTCTCAGGGAACGTCAGCTAGAACGCTTCAGTGTGCTCCCCTCTGACTTTTCTGCGATTCCCCCCGAGGTCCCGTCTCCTCGCCCCTCCACGGAGGACTCGGAGGTACCTATGCAACTCGGGGCCTCCATGTCCCCTCGACAACGTAGGGAGTTTCGCAGAATGAATGGTCTCTGCTTCTACTGTGGGGACGACAAGCATCTACTGAACACCTGTCCCAGGCGCAAGAATAAGAAGCCGGAAAACTTCCGCGCCTAAGTGATCATCGGGGAGGTCACTTGGGCGCACAGGTATTTCCCGTTAATGTGAAACGCAATAAAATTTTGCTTCCCTTTCAGGTCTCGTTTGCTGGCCGGTCTGCCACGGGCAGTGCTTTCGTGGATTCTGGCTCATCTGCTAATATCATGTCTGTGGAATTTGCTATGTCTCTAAAGATGCCTTGTATTGATTTACCTTATCCTATCCCTGTAGTAGGAATCGACTCAACACCCCTTTCTAATGGTTATTTTACTCAGCATACTCCTGTTTTTGAACTCCTGGTTGGCTCCATGCATTTGGAGCAGTGCTCTGTACTGGTGATGCAGGGATTATCGTCTGATCTGGTTTTAGGCCTTCCCTGGTTGCAGTTGCATAATCCCACATTTGATTGGAATACTGGGGATCTCACCAAATGGGGTAATGAATGTCTTATGTCATGTCTTTCTGTTAACTCTATTTCTCCCCGGGAGGAGGTAAACACACTTCCTGAGTTTGTTCAGGACTTCGCCGATGTGTTTTCTAAGGAGGCCTCCGAGGTGTTGCACCCCCATAGAGATTACGATTGCGCTATCGATTTGGTGCCTGGTGCCAAGCTTCCTAAGGGTAGGATATTTAATCTTTCATGTCCTGAACGTGAAGCGATGAGGGTGTATATCCAAGAATGCCTGGCCAAGGGTTTCATTCGCCCCTCGACTTCTCCTGTAGGTGCTGGCTTCTTCTTCGTGGGGAAGAAGGATGGTGGTCTTAGGCCGTGCATTGATTATCGTAACCTGAATAAGGTCACCGTAAGGAACCAGTACCCACTTCCTTTGATTCCGGATCTTTTTAATCAGGTTCAGGGAGCCCAATGGTTTTCTAAGTTCGATCTACGGGGGGCATATAACCTTATCCGCATCAAAGAGGGGGATGAGTGGAAAACTGCGTTCAACACACCGAGGGTCATTTCGAATACCTGGTCATGCCCTTTGGGTTGTGTAATGCCCCTGCTGTCTTCCAGAATTTTATTAATGAAATCCTGAGAGAGTACCTGGGTAATTTTCTTGTTGTGTACCTTGATGACATACTGGTGTTTTCCAAGGACTGGTCCTCCCACGTGGAGCATGTCAGGAAGGTGCTCCAGGTCCTTCGGGAGAATAATCTGTTTGCTAAGACTGAAAAATGTGTCTTTGGGGTACAGGAGATACCATTTTTAGGGCAAATCCTCACTCCTCATGAATTCCGCATGGACCCTGCCAAGGTTCAAGCTGTGGCGGAATGGGTCCAACCTGCCTCCCTTAAGGCGTTACAGTGTTTTTTAGGGTTCGCCAACTATTACAGGAGATTTATTGCCAACTTCTCGGTCGTCGCTAAGCCTCTTACGGACCTTACCCGCAAGGGTGCCGATGTCCTCCATTGGCCCCCTGAGGCCGTCCAGGCCTTTGAGACTCTCAAGAAGTGCTTTATCTCGGCCCCCGTGCTGATTCAGCCCAACCAAGAGGAGCCATTTATTGTGGAGGTTGACGCTTCCGAGGTGGGAGTGGGGGCCGTCCTGTCCCAGGGTACCAGCTCCCTCACCCATCTCCGCCCCTGTGCTTACTTCTCTAGGAAGTTTTCGCCCACGGAGAGTAACTATGATATTGGCAACCGCGAACTTCTAGCCATTAAATGGGCTTTTGAGGAGTGGCGGCACTTCCTGGAGGGGGCCAGACACCAGGTAACGGTCCTTACTGATCACAAGAATCTGGTTTTCCTAGAATCGGCCCGGAGGCTTAATCCTAGACAAGCTCGGTGGGCACTATTCTTTACCAGATTTAATTTCTTGGTTACCTATAGGGCTGGGTCCAAGAATATTAAGGCTGACGCTCTGTCACGTAGTTTCATGGCCAATCCTCCTTCCGAGAAGGATCCCGCTTGTATTTTACCCCCTGGTATAATCGTCTCTGCCACGGATTCTGATTTAGCTTCTGATATCGCGGCTGATCAGGGTGCAGCTCCCGGGAACGTCCCTGGGGACAAACTGTTTGTTCCCCTGCAATACCGGCTGAGGGTACTCAGGGAAAACCATGACTCCGCTCTATCCGGTCATCCTGGCATCTTGGGCACCAAACACCTCATTACCAGAAACTATTGGTGGCCTGGGTTGCCTAAAGATGTTAGGGCTTACGTCGCCGCTTGTGAGGTTTGCGCTAGGTCCAAAACCCCTAGGTCCCGACCTGCGGGCCTACTACATTCCTTGCCCATTCCCCAGAGACCTTGGACCCATATCTCCATGGATTTTATCACCGATTTGCCTCCATCTCAGGGCAAGTCGGTGGTGTGGGTGGTAGTCGACCGCTTCAGCAAGATGTGCCACTTTGTGCCCCTTAAGAAGCTACCTAACGCCAAGACGTTAGCTTCTTTGTTTGTGAAACACATCCTGCGTCTCCATGGGGCCCCAGTCAATATCGTTTCTGACAGAGGGGTACAATTTGTTTCCTTATTTTGGAGAGCTTTTTGTAAAAAGTTGGAGATTGATCTGTCCTTCTCCTCCGCCTTCCATCCCGAAACCAATGGCCAAACGGAAAGGACCAACCAATCCCTGGAACAATATTTAAGGTGTTTCATCTCTGACTGTCAATTCGATTGGGTCTCATTCCTTCCCCTTGCTGAATTTTCCCTGAATAACCGGGTCAGTAACTCGTCAGGGGTCTCCCCGTTTTTCTGTAATTTCGGGTTTAACCCTAGGTTCTCCTCCGTCTCCCCTGGTTGTTCCAATAATCCTGAGGTAGAGGAGGTTCATCGGGAACTGTGCACTGTCTGGGCCCAGGTTCAGAAGAACCTAGAGGCGTCCCAGAGCAAACAAAAGATTCAGGCGGATAGTAGACGTTCTGCTAACCCCCGGTTTGTCGTCGGGGATTTGGTCTGGTTGTCGTCCAGGAACTTGCGCCTTAAGGTCCCGTCCAGGAAGTTTGCTCCCCGATTTATTGGACCTTATAAGATCATTGAAGTCCTCAACCCTGTATCCTTCCGTCTGGAGCTCCCCCCATCCTTTCGCATACATGACGTCTTCCATGCCTCCCTCCTTAAACGCTGCTCCCCGTCCTGGTCCCCCTCGAGGATACCTCCTGTTCCCGTTCTCACCCCTGAGGGGGTGGAATTCGAGGTGGCCAAGATTATGGACAGTAGGATGGTCCAGGGCTCCCTCCAGTACCTGGTCCATTGGAGAGGATACGGGCCGGAGGAGAGGACTTGGGTACCTGCCCGTGATGTTCACGCTGGGGTATTGATCAGGAGGTTCCACCTCCTCTTCCCCACTAAACCGGGTCCCCTTAGTAAGGGTCCGGTGGCCCCTCATAAAAGGGGGAGTACTGTTAGGGATCTGCCAGGTACTTCATCTAGCTACACTCCTGGGATTAATCAATCCACACCTGAGGCCAGACCTGTTCGACTGACACCTTCTCCCACCAACCAGGGTGGCAGGCTCAGGAGTGGGAGAGCCTATCGCGGCCTGGTCTCTCGGAGTTAGCTCCGCCCCCTGCCCTTTATTACCTGCCCTGTGCTCTCCCTCAGTGCTTGTAATTCTTTTGGATTCCTGGCCCCACTGCTGCTTGCTCCAGCCTGCTTCTGCCGTGCTTCTGCCTTGCTGCAGTTCTGCTTGACCTGCTTTGCTTGCCCTGGCTTGCTTCTGTCTCCGTGCCCGCTCGGGTGTACTCACTTCGTCCTGGTCCTGACTGTTCGTTCGCCGCCCCGTTTCCTCGTGGCGTTCCGTGGCTACTGCCCCTTCCCTTGCGTGTTCCCTGTTTGTCTTCCTGTGCACTTAGCCAGCGTAGGGACCGCCGCCCAGTTGTACCTCGTCGCCTAGGGCGGGTCGTTGCAAGTAGGCAGGGACAGGGCGGTGGGTAGATTAGGGCTCACTTTCCCTTCACCTCCTTCCTGCCGTTACAACTATAATACTGCCCCTATATACAAGAATATAACTACTATAATACTGACCCTATATACAAGAATATAACTACTATAATACTGCCCCCTATATACAAGAATATAACTACTATAATACTGCTCCTTATATACAAGAATATAACTACTATAATACTGCCTCTATATACAAGAATATAACTACTATAATACTGCCCCTATATACAAGAATATAACTACTATAATACTGCATCCTATATACAAGAATATAACTACTATAATACTGCCCCCTATATACAAGAATATAACTACTATAATACTGTCCCTATATACAAGAATATAACTACTATAATACTGCCTCCTATATACAAGAATATAACTACTATAATACTGCCCCCTATATACAAGAATATAACTACTATAATACTGCCCCCTATATACAAGAATATAACTACTATAATACTGCCCCCTATGTACAACAATATAACTACTATAATACTACCCCCTATATACAAGAATATAACTACTATAATACTGCCCCCCTATGTACAAGAATATAACTACTATAATACTGCTTCTATATACAAGAATATAACTACTATAATACTGCTCCTATATACAAGAATATAACTACTATAATACTGCCCCCTATATACAAGAATATAACTACTATAATACTGCCTCCTATATACAAGAATATAACTACTATAATACTGCCCCCTATGTACATGAATATAACTACTATAATACTGCCCCTATATACAAGAATATATCTACTATAATACTGCCCCCTATATACAAGAATATAACTACTATAATATTGCTCCTATATACAAGAATATAACTACTATAATACTGCCCCCTATATACAAGAATATAACTACTATAATACTGCCCCCTATATACAAGAATATAACTACTATAATACTGTCCCCTATATATAAGAATATAACTACTATAATACTGCTCCTATATACAAGAATATAACTACTATAATACTGCCCCCTATGTACATGAATATAACTACTATAATACTGCCCCCTATGTAGAAGAATAATGAAAATTTACTTGCCTAAATTTTTATTTCTTGGAGTCCGTAGGCAGCACAAACAAATGGGTTTTAGCCCCCTAAGTACAATTAAGTAGAGGCAGGTTAATTAGCAATATGTATAAAATAATTAAACAATTAAGCCCTTATACTATAAGTACCAGTAACCGGGCCACAGTGTAGCAATAGATTCAAGTACTGCCAGGGAGGGAAGCTTGTGCTGCCTACGGACTCCAGGAAAAGAACATTTCGGTGAGTACATTTTCAATTTTCCTGATCGTCCTTGGCAGCACAAACAAATGGGACATGCCAAGCAATAGCTATATGGGCGGGATAGCAGACGCCAACTCAAGCACTCTTTTACCAAATAAGGAACCCTCTGATGCCAGCGAGTAGAGTCTGTAGTGCTTGATGAAGGTTGATGTAGATGACGTGGAGTGCGCCCTGACCTGAAGAGGGGATTGAAGGTCACTAAGATAATAGCATTTCTCAATGGTTAACCTGATTCATCTGGCCAAGGGGGCCGTGTTCGCCCTTTGTTAGGACCAGCATGTTGAAGAAACAAATCTTCTGCTTTTCTGAATGATTTAGTTCTTTGAATATAAGTCGGAACGGCTCTTTTCACATCCACTGTATGCCACTTTTCTTGATATTCACCTTGGGGTTGAGGAAATAGAACTGGTAATAATATTTCTTGATTGATGTTCTTGAAAGACGGAACTTTAGGCAGAAAACTGCACATAGCACGCAGGAGAAGACAATCTCTGAGATTTCTCAAATAAGGTTCTTTGAAGGAGAGGGCCTGCAGTTCGCTGATGCGCCTGGCTGATCTCATTGCCACCGGGAAGAATGCTTTGAAGGAGAGGATTCTGACGATGATTCTTTCATGGGCTCAAACGGGGCTTTTGTAAGGGCAAACAAAACCACTGAAAGGTCCCAAGAGTGAGAGGGCACCTGAGAAGCTGGACTGAGATTTCTCAAAGCCTTGAAGGTTTTTGCCAGATGTTGACTAGAGAACCTGTTTTGTAACCGGGCATTAATAGCGGTAAACTGTACTTTAAGGGTATTGAGTTTCAAACCCTTATTAAAGACCTCCTGAAGAACTGTGTTCAGGGAGACTGCACTTGCTGAATTTTTGGATCACAAGGCATTGAACAAGATCCAAACCTTGTTGTATAGTTTGACCGTGGAAGGAAGTCTGGCAGAGAGTAGGGTATTAATGACTTGAGAGGAGAGGCCCAACCCGTCAGATTCTCCCGGTCAACCTCCATGCCGTAAGATGTAGACTGCGAAGGTTCGGATGACACATCCCTTTCTGAGACAGGATATTCGGTGTTACTTGTAGTCTCCAGAGTCTGCCTTTTGAGAGAGGCCTTGCAAGTGAGAACCCGGTGCTGCAGGGCCAAAATGGCAGGATTGCAATTGCCTCTGCCCCTTCGTCTCGAACTTTCTTTAATACTATGGGTATTAAGTGCAGGGGTGGAAAAACGTAGATTAACTTCTCCTTTCAGCTGACAGACAGACCATCTGTCGCCCCCGCCTGGCGTGTGTGATATAGGGTACAGAAGTTTAGGACTTTGGCGTTCTCCTGTGTTGCCATCGCATCCCGTCTGATTTGGGGGCTGGAAATACCCTGGAATAAACACTTTAACCTCTCTCTAAGACTGGGACATCTTCCAAGGATACTTTCTGAAGAAAAACCTGCAGAAGCTGAAGCACTATCGGATTGCGATGAATATTGAGAACTAAGTGGTCTGGGGGAAATGTTTTGAACTTCAGTGAGTATCCCCTTCTGATGGTTGTCATCACCCACTCTTCGGATGATGTCGCCGACTATTGTAAGAAGAACTTTTGAAGCCTTGCCCCCACTTACAGGACTGGCTTGGCAACATAACTCATTGGGTTTCTCATTGAGGTTTTTCTTCTGAAAGGAGTAAGGGTTTTCCCGCTTGCCTCTAAAAATGTGCTGACGCTCTGGGAGCCTTCTCCTGAACTTTGGTGATCTTCTCTTCTGATCCCGAAAGTAGCATCGAGCATCTTTTTCTCTTAGGTTCAGGGAACTTGCCACCTTTCCCATCACCTAGGGATTCCAAAATATTTGTAAGCTGGGATCCGAATAGTCATTCTGACAGAAATGGAAGAAACCCTCCATATAAACAGCCCGGAATAAACTTTTATTGGTTAGTAGGTTAGGGAATTGTCTCCAAATTAAACATAGAGAGAAAAAATATGCTGGGTCCTGGTTACCGGTATTTATAGGATAAGGGTTTAATTATTTTATACATATTGCTAATTAACCTGTCTCTACTTAATTGTACCTAGGGGGCTAAAACCCATTTGTTTATTCTGCCGAAGACGATCATGAAAAACTACTATAATACTGCCCCTATATACAAGAATGTCACTACTATAATACTGCCCCTATATACAAGAATATAACTACTATAATACTGCCCCTATATACAAGAATATAACTACTATAATACTGCCGCCTATATACAAGAATATAACTACTATAGTACTGCTCCCTATATACAAGAATATAACTACTATAATACTGCCCCTATATAAAAGAATATAACTACTATAATACTGCCCCTATATAGAAGAATATAACTACTATAATACAGTCCCCTATATACAAGAATAAAACTACTATAATACAGTCCCCTATATACAAGAATAAAACTACTATAATACAGTCCCCTATATACAAGAATATAACTACTATAATACTGCCTCCTATATACAAGAATATAACTACTATAATACTGCCCCTATATACAAGAATATAACTACTATAATACTGCCCCCTATATACAAGAATATAACTACTATAATACTGCCTCCTATATACAAGAATATAACTACTATAATACTGCTCCTATATACAAGAATATAACTACTATAATACTGCTCCTATATACAAGAATATAACTACTATAATACTGCTCCTATATACAAGAATATAACTACTATAATACTGCTCCTATATACAAGAATATAACTACTATAATACTGCTCCTATATACAAGAATATAACTACTATAATACTGCCCCCTATATACAAGAATATAACTACTATAATACTGCCCCCTATATACAAGAATATAACTACTATAATACTGCCCCTATATACAAGAATATAACTACTATAATACTGCTCCTATATACAAAAATATGACTACTATAATACTGCTCCCTATGTACAAGAATATAACTACTATAATACTGCCCCTATATACAAGAATATAACTACTATAATACTGTCCCCTATATACAAGAATATAACTACTATAATACTGCTCCCTATATACAGAATATAACTACTATAATACTGCTCCTATATACAAGAATATAAATACTATAATACTGCCTCCTATATACAAGAATATAACTACTATAATACTGCCCCCTATATACAAGAATATAACTACTATAATACTGCCCCCCTATATACAAGAATATAACTACTATAATACTATCCCTATATACAAGAATATAACTACTATAATACTACCCCCTATATACAAGAATATAACTACTATAATACTGCCGCTATATACAAGAATATAACTACTATAATACTGCCCCTATATACAAGAATATAACTACTATAATACTGCCCCCTATGTACAAGAATATAACTACTATAATACTGCCCCCTATATACAAGAATATAACTACTATAATACTGCCTCCTATATACAAGAATAGAACTACTATAATACTGCTCCTATATACAAGAATATAACTACTATAATACTGCCCCCTATATACAAGAATATAACTACTATAATACTGCCCCTATATACAAGAATATAACTACTATAATACTATCCCTATATACAAGAATATAACTACTATAATACTACCCCTATATACAAGAATATAACTACTATAATACTGCCGCTATATACAAGAATATAACTACTATAATACTGCCCCTATATACAAGAATATAACTACTATAATACTGCCCCCTATGTACAAGAATATAACTACTACAATACTGCCCCTATATACAAGAATATAACTACTATAAGGGTATGTTCACACGATGAGAGGCATTTACGTGTGAAAAGACAGACTGTTTACAGCTGCCTCGTTTCACATGTAAATGCTCCTCGTAATTTACGAGGCGTCTGAGACGCTCTGAGACGCTCGTAAATCTTGAGCTGTGCTTCATTAAGTTCAATCAAGAACAGCTCAAATTACGTGGCAAAGAATTTCCCTGCACTTCTTTGCCGAGGCAGTCCATTTACGCGTCTAAGGCTGGGTTCACACAACCTATTTTCAGATGTAAACGAGGCGTATTATGCCTCGTTTTACGTCTGAAAATAGGGCTACAATACGTCGGCAAACATCTGCCCATTCATTTGAATGGGTTTGCCGACGTACTGTGCAGACGACTTGTCATTTACGCGTCGTCGTTTGACAGCTGTCAAACGACGACGCGTAAAAATACAGCCTCGTCTAAAGAAGTGCAGGACACTTCTTTGGACGTTTTTGGAGCTGTTTTCTCATAGACTCCAATGAAAACAGCTCCAAAACGGACGTAGAAAACGGCGCGAAAACGCGAGTTGCTCAAAAAACGTCTGAAAATCAGGGACTGTTTTCCCTTGAAAACAGCTCTGTATTTTCAGACGTTTTTGGTCACTACGTGTGCACATACCCTAATACTGCCCCTATATACAAGAATATAACTACTATAATACTGCCCCCTATATACAAGAATATAACTACTATAATACTGCCCCCTATATACAAGAATATAACTACTATAATACTGCCCCTATATACATAAATATAACTACTATAAGGATATGTGCACACGTAGTGACCAAAAAACGTCTGAAAATACAGAGCTGTTTTCAAGGGAAAACAGCCTCTGATTTTCAGACGTTTTTTGAGCAACTCGCATTTTTCGCTGCGTTCTTCGCGCAGTTTTCGCGCCGTTTTTTACGGCCGTTTTTGGAGCTGTTTTCATTGGAGTCTATGAGAAAACAGCTCCAAAAAACATCCAAAGAAGTGTCCTGCACTTCTTTTGACGAGGCTGTATTTTTACGCGTCGTCGTTTGACAGCTGTCAAACGACGACGCGTAAATGACAGGTCGTCTGCACAGTACGTCGGCAAACCCATTCAAATGAATGGGCAGATGTTTGCCGACGTATTGTAGCCCTATTTTCAGACGTAAAACGAGGCATAATACGCCTCGTTTACGTCTGAAAATAGGTAGTGTGAACCCAGCCTAATACTGCCCCTATATACAAGAATATAACTACTATAATACTGCCCTATATACAAGAATATAACTTCTATAATACTGCCCCCATATACAAGAATATAACTACTATAATACTGCCCCTATATACAAGAATATCACTTACTATAATACTGCCCCCTATATACAAGAATATAACTACTATAATACTGCCCCTATATACAAGAATATAACTACTATAATACTGCCCCTATATATAAGAATATAACTACTATAATACTCCCCTATATACAAGAATATAACTACTATAATACTGCCCCTATATACAAGAATATAACTACTATAATACTATCCCTATATACAAGAATATAACTACTATAAGGCTATGTGCACACACACTAATTACGTCCGTAATTGACGGACGTATTTCGGCCGCAAGTCCCGGACCGAACACAGTGCAGGGAGCCGGGCTCCTAGCATCATACTTATGTACGATGCTAGGAGTCCCTGCCTCGCTGCAGGACAACTGTCCCGTAGTATAATCATGTTTTCAGTACGGGACAGTTGTCTTGCAGCGAGGCAGGGACTCCTAGCATCGTACATAAGTATGATGCTAGGAGCCCGGCTCCCTGCACTGTGTTCGGTCCGGGACTTGCGGCCGAAATACGTCCGTCAATTACGGACGTAATTAGTGTGTGTGCACATACCCTTATACTACCCCTATATACAAGAATATCACTACTATAATACTGCCCCTATATACAAGAATATAACTACTATAATACTGCCCCTATATACAAGAATATCACTACTATAATACTGCCCCTATATACAAGAATATAACTACTATAATACTGCTCCTATATACAAGAATATAACTACTATAATACTGCTCCTATATACAAGAATATAACTATTATAATACTGCCCCCTATATACAAGAATATAACTACTATAATACTGCTCCTATATACAAGAATATCACTACTATAATACTGCCCCTATATACAAGAATATAACTACTATAATACTGCCCCTATATAAAAGAATATAACTACTATAATACTGCCCCCTATATAAAAGATTATAACTACTATAATACTGCCTCATGTACAAGAATAGAACTACTATAATACTGCCCACTATATACAAGAATATAACTATTATAATACTGCCCCCCTATATACAAGAATATAACTACTATAATACTGCTCCTATATACAAGAATATCACTACTATAATACTGCCTCATGTACAAGAATATAACTACTATAATACTGCCGACTATATACAAGAATATAACTACTATAATACTGCCCCTATATACAAGAATATAACTATTATAATACTGCCCCCTATATACAAGAATATAACTACTATAATACTGCCCCCTATATACAAGAATATAACTATTATAATACTGCCCCCTATATACAAGAATATAACTACTATAATACTGCCCCCTATATACAAGAATATCACTACTATAATACTGCCCTATGTACAAGAATATAACTACTATAATACTGCCCCTATATACAAGAATATAACTACTATAATACTGTCCTATATACAAGAATATAACTACTATAAGGCTGGGTTCACACGTGGCGGAATTTCACTAAAATTCCGCTGCGGACACTCCGCAGCGTTAATCCGCAGCGGTGCCGTTTGTCCATTGACTTACACTTTAATTTAGCAGTGTTCGTTTAGACGAGGCGTAAAATTCCGCTGCGGAGCATAGGCTGCGGAGCGGAATTTGGTGTCCGCAGCATGCTCTGTCTGTTGCGGAGCAGTGGCGGACTCATGGCGGAATTTCTCCATTGACTTCAATGGAGAGTCAAAATTCCGCAATGAAGTCCGCAGATCTTATGTGTGCTGCGGAGCGTATTGGTTTTACTACCATGACATTTCTTCATTCTGGCTGGACCTATGTATTTCTAGGTCTACAGCCAGACTGAAGAAGTCAATGGGGCTCCCGTAATGACGGGAGCGTTGCTAGGAGACGTCTGTAAATAGTCACTGTCCAGGGTGCTGAAAGAGTTAAGCGATCGGCAGTAACTGTTTCTGCACCCGGGACAGAGACTACCGATCTCAATATACATGTATCTGTAAAAAAACATATAAGTTCATACTTACCGAGAACTCCCTGCGTCTGTCTCCAGTCCGGCCTCCCAGGATGACGTTTCAGTGTAAGTGACGGCTGCAGCCAATCACAGGCTAATAACAGGCTGCAGCGGTCACATGGACTGCCGCGTCATCCAGGGAGGTCGGCCTGGATGCCGAAAGAGGGACGCGTCACCAAGACAACGGCCGGTAAGTATGAAAATCGTTTACTTTCACTAGGGAAAGTGCTGTCCCTTCTCTCTATCCTGCACTGATAGGGAGAAGGGAAGCACTTTTCCCGCAGTCCGCAGCAGCTAGTCCGCATCAATGTACTGCACATTTTGTGCAGATCCGCAGCAGAATCTGCAACGCAGATTCTGTGCGGCATTGATGCGGACAGTTGCGGAGGAAATCCGCCACGTGTGGTCATGCCCTAATACTGCCCCTATATACAAGAATATTACTACTATAATACTGCCCCTATATACAAGAATATCACTACTATAATACTGCCTCATGTACAAGAATATAACTACTATAATACTGCCCACTATATACAAGAATATAACTATTATAATACTGCCCCCTATATACAAGAATATAACTACTATAATACTGCTCCTATATACAAGAATATCACTACTATAACACTGCCTCATGTACAAGAATATAACTACTATAATACTGCCCACTATATACAAGAATATAACTACTATAATACTGCCCACTATATACAAGAATATAACTACTATAATACTGCCCCTGTATACAAGAATATAACTACTATAATACTGCTCCCTATATACAAGAATATAACTACTATAATACTGCTCCTATATACAAGACTATAACTACTATAATACTAACCCCTATATACAAGAATATCACTACTATAATACTGCTCCTATATACAAGAATATCACTACTATAATACTACCCCCTATATACAAGAATATCACTACTATAATACTGCCCCCTATAAACAAGAATTGAATTACTAGAATACTATCCTCTATTTACATTAATAAATATCTGAACATGTTAAGGAATTTTGTAACATGACAAGAATTCTCTGTAGCTCTTTAGGATATGTTAGGTGAAATTAAATCCATTAGCACTGTCCGAATTGTAATGCACTGGACGGCTTAAACTATGTCTGCCACTATTTGAAGTAGGCGGGTTTATTAATATGAAGATCCACAGACTCTTAGGTCATTAGTGAGAGGAATAATTTAAATGTGAAAATCCGTCAAAACGTCTTCAAGTCCAGGAAGTGTCAGAGAAATGTAAGAACAGCTAAAGATTTTTTCTTTCCAATTACTCCTATAAACAAAGTCAACTATAGATCTAAGTTTAATCCTTGAAGAGGGCAGAGCAGGCCTGACTGGTCTGGAAGATGTCATACTTGGTATTCAGTGCGGCTCCTACCTCAATTTACAGCGACGCTCGTCTGTTGATCATATCGCTTTTCTTTCAATCAGACAAGGCCTCGCTCCACCAGGAAAACACATCAAGAAAGTCATTTAAAATACATGTTAGCACAATAATGTTTAATAAAAGTCACACAATTGAGATCTACAGTCGCAAGTTCATGTTATACAAGAAGAGGGGGGGGGGGGGCCGAGAAACAAAAATAAAATGACCTCAAAACTGTTATAGAAATTCAATACAAAATTTTACACCGTAGAAAGTAGTTATACTCTTGTATATAGGGGGCAGTATTATAGTAGTTATATTCTTGTATATAGGGGGCAGTATTATAGTAGTTATATTCTTGTATATAGGGGGCAGTATTATAGTAGTTATATTCTTGTATATAGGAGCAGTATTATAGTAGTTATATTCTTGTTTATAGGGGGCAGTATTATAGTAGTGATATTCTTGTATATAGGAGGCAGTATTATAGTAGTTATATTCTTGTATATAGGAGCAGTATTATAGTAGTTATATTCTTGTATATAGGGGCAGTATTATAGTAGTTATATTCTTGTGTATAGGGGGCAGTATTATAGTAGTTATATTCTTGTATATAGGGGGCAGTATTATAGTAGTTATATTCTTGTATATAGGGGCAGTATTATAGTAGTTATATTCTTGTATATAGGGGGCAGTATTATAGTAGTTATATTCTTGTATATATGGGCAGTATTATAGTAGTTATATTCTTGTATATAGGAGCAGTATTATAGTAGATATATTCTTGTATATAGCGGCAGTATTATAGTAGTTATATTCTTGTATATAGGGGGCAGTATTATAGTAGTTATATTCTTGTATATAGGAGCACTATTATAGTCGTTATATTCTTGTATATAGGGGGCAGTATTATAGTAGTTATATTCTTGTATATAGATGTCCGTATTATAGTAGTTATATTCTGGTATATAGGGGAAGTATTATAGTAGTTATATTCTTGTATATAGAGGGCAGTATTATAGTAGTGATATTCTTGTATATAGGAGCAGTATTATAGTAGTTATATTCTTGGATATAGGAGCAGTATTATAGTAGTTATATTCTTGTATATAGGGGGCAGTATTATAGTAGTTATATTCTTGTATATAGGAGCAGTATTATAGTAGTTATATTCTTGTATATAGGAGCAGTATTATAGTAGTTATATTCTTGTATATAGGAGCAGTATTATAGTAGTTATATTCTTGTATATAGGGGCAGTATTATAGTAGTTATATTCTTGTATACAGGGGGCAGTATTATAGTAGTTATATTCTTGTATATAGCAGGCAGTATTATAGTAGTTATATTCTTGTATATAGGGGGCAGTATTATAGTAGTTATGTGCTTGTATATAGGGGGCAGTATTATAGTAGTTATATTCTGGTATATAGGGGAAGTATTATAGTAGTTATATTCTTGTATATAGAGGGCAGTATTATAGTAGTGATATTCTTGTATATAGGGGGTAGTATTATTGTAGTTATATTCTTGTATATTGAGGGCAGTATTATAGTAGTTATATTCTTGTATATAAGGGCAGTAGTATAGTAGTTATATTCTTGTACACAGGGGCAGTAGTATAGTAGTTATATTCTTGTATATAGGAGGCAGTATTATAGTAGTTATATTTTTGTATATAGGGGCAGTATTATAGTAGTTATATTCTTGTATATAGGGGCAGTATTATAGTAGTTATATTCTTGTATACAGGGGGCAGTATTATAGTAGTTATATTCTTGTACATAAGAGGCAGTATTATAGTAGTTATATTCTTGTATATAGGGGGCAGTATTATAGTAGTTATATTCTTGTATATAGGAGCAGTATTATAGTAGTAATATTCTTGTATATAGGAGCAGTATTATAGTAGTTATATTCTTGTACATGGAGGGCAGTATTATAGTAGTTATATTCTTGTATATAGGGAGCAGTAATATAGTAGTTATATTCTTTTATATAGGGAGCAGTATTATAGTAGTTATATTCTTGTATATAGGGGCAGTATTATAGTAGTTATATTCTTGTATATAGGGGGCAGTATTATTGTAGTTATATTCTTGTATATAGGGTGCAGTATTATAGTAGTTATATTCTTGTATATAGGAGCAGTATTATAGTAGTTATATTCTTGTATATAGGGGGCAGTATTATAGTAGTTATATTCTTGTATATAGGGGCAGTATTATAGTAGTTATATTCTTGTATATAGGGAGCAGTATTATAGTAGTTATATTCTTGTATATAGAAGCAGTATTATAGTAGTAATATTCTTGTATATAGGAGCAGTATTATAGTAGTTATATTCTTGTACATGGAGGGCAGTATTATAGTAGTTATATTCTTGTACATGGAGGGCAGTAGTATAGTAATTATATTCTTGTATATGGGAGCAGTATTATAGTAGTTATATTCTTGTATATAGGAGCAGTATTATAGTAGTTATATTCCAGTATATAGGGGGCAGTATTATAGTAGTTATATTCTTGTATATAGGGGGCAGTATTATAGCAGTGTTATTCTTGTATATAGAGGGCAGTATTATAGTAGTTATGGTCTTGTATATAGGAGCAGTATTATAATAGTTATATTCTTTTATATAGGGGGCAGTATTATAGTCGTTATATTCTTGTATATAGGAGCAGTATTATAATAGTCATATTCTTGTTTATAGGAGGCAGTATTATAGTAGTTATATTCTTGTACATAGAGGGCAGTATTATAGTAGTTATATTCTCGTGTATATAGAGGATAGTATTACAGTAGTTATTTTCTTGTACATAGGGGCAGTATTATAGTAGTTATATTTTTGTATATGGGAGCAGTATTCTAGTCGTTATATTCTTGTATATATCAGGCAGTATTATAGTAGTTATATTCTTGTATATAGGGAGCAGTATTATAGTAGTTATATTCTTGTATATAGGGAGCAGTATTATAGTAGTTATATTCTTGTATATAGGGGCAGTATTATAGTAGTTATATTCTTGTATATAGGGGGCAGTATTATAGTAGTTATATTCTTGTATATAGGGGCAGTATTATAGTGGTTATATTCTTGTATATAGGGAGCAGTATTATAGTAGTTATATTCTTGTATATAGGAGCAGTATTATAGTAGTAATATTCTTGTATATAGGAGCAGTATTATAGTAGTTATATTCTTGTACATGGAGGGCAGTATTATAGTAGTTATATTCTTGTACATGGAGAGCAGTATTATAGTAATTATATTCTTGTATATGGGAGCAGTATTATAGTAGTTATATTCTTGCATATAGGAGCAGTATTATAGTAGTTATATTCTTGTATATAGGAGCAGTATTATAGTAGTTATATTCTTGTATATAGGGGCAGTATTATAGTAGTTATATTTTTGTATATAGGGGGTAGTATTATAGTAGTTATATTCTTGTGGAGTGTTTCTATGGAGCGATACTGATAATAACATTTTACTAAGGACCTGTTCCTAATGCAATTCCCAAATGTACTAGTTAAGGTAGCTGCACTTTCATATATTTTTAATGATAGATCAGCCTTTTACAAGTCTTTTAATTTCACATTTTTCCTTAAAAAGTTATGTAACTATTTTCCAGTTAAGATGATACTGTAGAAATTTCTGCAGTCTATTGTAAAACAACAGATAACACATTGTTAAATTATTTTGCCAAATTACTTGCGCTCTCATTGCTAAACTGTGGTGGTAGCTGCATATTGTGCCACACTTATCCGCCTTACTTACCCAACTTCTGTTTGTTTTTTAACGTTTCCCACACTGTGAAATTGTGATAATGTGATAAGTGGTTTGCCTAGGCTCTTCCTCGCTCATGAGGGAGGAACATAAAACAATACTAATGCTCCTTTTAATGGAGGTCATTGACCAATGTGAAACTCGAAGAACAGAACATTGATGGTGAAGAATTAAAATGTATTGCAATATGATTAAAGCACAAATCCACTATGAAGTGACCTATAAGTAAATGCTATCCTAATCAATATGTATCCTAATAAATATGGCATTATAAAGTATATCGCTGAGATGCGGGACAATAATTGCTGGGAGTTGGTCCTTGTTAGGAAATGTTCGTGTCTTTAGGGTTGTCATGACTACTAGTGTAGGTTCCAAGTGGTTCTAGTTTGAGTTGAGCCAATCTAATTTCTCTGTCTACTTCCTATCAGATTCTATGGTTGAGTATTTCAGTCTGGTGAGTTCTTTCATTGTTGCTTGTGGATTTCTTAGTGTATGCAACTTTCTGATCAAGCTCCCGGCTACACCCTGTATCACCTGACTATTTGGATTATTGGAACTGGACCTCGACTTTGTCTTTAGATTAACCATTTTGCTCACTGAGTTGGACATTCTGCTCTCAGCTGGTTTTGACCTCTGTGTTCTGTTTACCCTCTGTCTGTCTGGGTTCCGTTCTGGTATTGCATGCATTGCACCTCCTGTCCAACACTGTAATCCAACCTGCCTTGCGGCGGGCTCTGGTGAAGACCATAGAGTAGCCATAGACTCTGCTGATCAGAGTTGTGACGGACATGATGTAGCAGCGCTTTATCCAGACAGTCTCCAGGTGCCTTTGGGGAATCACTTACTGAGCAATTCCATAACTTGCACGCTGGGGAATTGCTCAACTAGTGATTCCATTACAGTCCTGAGCTTAGAATGTTATTAAAAATGTATTTATTAGGGAGTTCAATGGCAGCTGTATAATTATATAATTACGTATACAGTATATAATTTTTTTTTCTTTATGTTTTTTTTGTTTTTCTTTTACTACTTTGGCTAGGGTCAACATGTGCACCGGGGTTCTTTTCATTCTCTCCTCCATTTTTTTCTGGGTATGCCAGTTTCTCACACACACCAAAAACATCCTGATAGGTCCCTTGACTTCCTATGACTCTGCCCCTGTGTAGCAGAGCTCCCCCTACCTGCTCTACAGGGAAATGCTATACAGCCCCATTCTTTTGAATAGATCCATGTTGCAGCCCCCACAGTGGATGGAATGGGAGCATTGCTGTGCAGATAAAAAAAAAGCTTAAGGGGCTTCTGTTCCTTCGTTCAGGTGATGGTAGAGGTCCCAAAGTTCAGATCCCCACAATCATCACGTTATGGCATTTCCTAGCAATATGTAATTTCTTCTTATGATGGGAATACCCCTTTAAAGCAGATCTCCAGGTTTCCCCTGATTTCCCTCAGTTACCTGATAGTCTTCTCACTGGCGGTTGAGATGCTTATAGTCTATAATCATTCTGTCTTTATTCAAAGAGAAATCAGCTCTCGATGCGCTGAGCTTGTGGTTGGCTTTTTCGTTAATATAAACAAGCAGAAATGCAGTGTAAAGCATGGGGGATGGTAAAGAGACAGGAGGTGGATTTCAGACTACCAAAGACACTGCAGACAATTTGGGATTAGAAAAAAAAAGGGTATTATTTTTCCCTCCCAGAAACAGCGCCACTCTTGTCCATGAGTCTTGAGCATGGGTCTAAGCTGCAATACCAGAGACGGTCTATGAACAATGTGGCGCTGTTTCTACAAAAAGAAAGCATACTTTTTTTAAACCTTCACAATCTCTATAATAGGCGATCCCTGTAATAAGTTTTCCCTTAGTATAAAATTGCTCTTCTCAATCTCCCTTCTCTATTCTCATGCTGTAAATGCTTTGAGCGCATTCTCTCAGCTTAGGAAACATTTGTCTTTGCAGTGAATGAGAATTCCTCCTACAAGTGATTACTGTTTGGAAATAAAAAGAATTGTTTTCCTCCTGGTCGCAACGAAACGCTCATTTGTCACAGTCCATAAATAGCGGAATGTAACTACGGGCAGATATAAACTACAATCACTGCATTAATCTTATTGGTCACTCGCCTGGATCTGATTTTTGGCCTCTGGAGATAAAGTCGCATTGTGTACAATAGATTCGGAGAAACCGCAGGAAGACTTGTATCATGCCACAAATAACGTGAATCATCATGACCTGCAAAGACTCGTTACTTTAGGTGAATTATTCTTGTGTTGAACTGTTTGCTCCTAGTTTGCGGCTACACGGCAGCTTCTTTTTGTTGCTGACGATGATACCTTAGACTGGATGCATTGTAGCTGTGAGACTAAGTCGGTAGGCTTCTAGGTGTAAACAGGAATGGTCCCATTCACTGACCGCAAGCAGAGGTCTTGAGCATGATAGATAATTGAAAAACAAAAGGTATCAGATGATGTCGCTTTCTTAATATTAAAACCGGAAAACCCTGTTAATTTGGCGATACTAATAATTTTCAGACTAATGCGGCAGCTCCAAAGACGGTGCCCATCCTCCAGATATTGACGACATTGATATTCCTGAATAGGCTATATTGACAGGGATTGTCAGGCAAGCTCTTTAAGTGGTTGTCCATTGATTTCAATGAGTTGCCAGAGGTCCTCAAGAGTCAAGGTTCTCAGATTTAGCCAATAGAAAGAAATCCCAGTAGGGCATAGTGCAATGCAGTTAACTTATTTAAAAGGGTTGTCTCGCGAACACAATTCCTTTTTAAATTGAATCTAACCTAGCAATCATCTGATCGCAGCGGATCAGGCTTCCGAAACCTTTGTGGCTGGTCACACATTTTCCCTGCAGCGGCCACAACAGGCAATATGCAGTATTACATGGCGCACATTCAAATAAGTGACCAACCATTATTGGTTTCTTTCTGCTCTGGCAAATGGAGGGGGATACTGAGTGGGATACCTGCCATCTATGACATCTATATGCCCTAACAGGTCAAATGGGAAGAGGTTGTCTTCATGAGACAACCCTTTTAACTAAGGATGTCAAATATCTATAGAAGATGACTAACTCTGTAGAAGATAGCACAAAAAAGATTATGTAGGTGAAAGTCAAATGCTTCACAAACGGCCGAAGGTTAAATATATATATACCGGTGTGTGTGTGTGTGTATATATATATATATATATATATATATATATATATATATATAAAAATTTGTGTGTGTATATACTGTACGTTCACACTTATCCTGTTACTGCAGAGTAAGTAGAACGTGAATTGTATTTGACATTTTGGTTTAGCTTGGGGATGGGGGGTGGCAGAGAACCACTATGTTATGCCGTATGTTCCGTGATGGAATATTTGCCCTGCTTTCTCCTCATTGGCTGCTCCGTTTTCTATTTTAGAATTTCTATATAGAGATAGGGTTTCGTTATGAATTTTTAATACACATTTTTCAAACCTTGGAAAGTAGAGAATTTCTTTATCGCATGATCCTCAACCGCTCCAATTATTTTATTAAATGCACTAGAACTGAGTTTATACCAAGGTGGGGGAATGGTGCAGGATTTAGGAGCAGGACGAGCGACCAAACCTCGGTGCTGCCCTCCCCTCACTAACTTTTTCTTCCCGGTTGCAGTGGGGCTTTTTTGCTGCACCACTGTGTGTCAATGTTCCCCTGGAATTGATTTTGCATACGTTACAATACTCTGCTATTGTGATCCCCTTTTCTAAAGGCCCGACTGACAGATGATCCCAGTAATCCCATTATTAATTTGGAGCTTGATATAATGGAATTACGTTATCATCTGCTCCACAATATATCTGACCCCTGGCAAAATCCAGCAACTCCCATATACAAAAGGTTGTCTGTGATGATTCTAATATGATTCCATATGGGAGCCGTATATTTAGTGCCAAGAACAGGATCAGATCTTGTCAGGACAAAGCAGGGAAACTTTTCCCAAATCAAACCTTTGCTTTGTCCTGATGGGATCTGATCCCATTCTTGGCGCTAAATATGCAGCTCCTATATGGAAATATATTATGATTACCACAGACAACCCCTGTTATATGGGATTTTCCCAGGGGAACGGTGGTCAACCAGATGAATGGCGATCCATATGATAAATGGACACCTCTGTCATCATAGAAGACAACCCCTCTAATGTAGGCTTAAGGCCCTTTTACATGGGCTAATTATCGGGCAAACGAGCGTTCATGTGAACGATCGCTCCCGATCATTGTCCTGTGTAAACAGGGCAACGATCAGATGATTGAGCAGAAGCTTGATCATCAGCTGATCGTATAATTTATGCAGCATTAAATATTATCGTTGTCGGCATCACATCCCCCTGTGTAAACAGGGAGACGCGCTGCCGACAAGATGGAAATGTATGAGGACGAGCGATCGTAGTAACGATCGCTCGTCCCCAAACATAGCTCTTTGGGAAAGGAGCAAACGAGCGCCGATCAACCAGCTGTCTCATTGATTGGCGCTCGTTTACATCGCCCATTTCAAGCCGTGTAAGAGGACTCGTACTCCATAAAGTGTCAACAGTATGCTCTACTATAACGTCCCATCGACTGGCAATCTGTCATTTGTAAAATGGAGTTTAGAATATTGGCGAACAAATACAACATGGTAGATCACATTTACAACAGATTATCCATAACTGATCTCCCAGATGAAAGAACGTGACCAATTTATGGTCAACATTTATCTCATGCCTATGGCTAGCTTTGGGGAGGGAAAAGAACCAGTGGCTTCATCTGGCAGAGGATGTGCTCTGGACCAGGGCTAGTGCCAAAAGTCACTCTGCTATGGCCGGCTATTTAGATACAAGGGTAGAGCTGTGAACTCAATCTTTGCCCCAGGTAAAGGGACGTCTAGCTATGTGTTTGGGGAAAGGGTATACGGTGGGCCTCTAATCTGTCTGGCCCTGTAGCAACCTCTATCACCACAATGTTATAGTCATATCCTGTGGGTCTAGAACTGTAAGCCTGGATACAGTATATAGAATTGTTCTATGATGACATAATATCCTGTTCACATCACCGTTCGCTTCCGTTCCGGGGGTTCCGTCGGAGGTTTCCGTCGGGTGAACCCCGCAACGGAAAGTGAAAGTGACAGCACAGCTTCCGTTTCAGTCACCATTGATCTCAATGGTGACGGAAACATCGCTAATGCTTTCCGTTCGTCACCATTCCGTCTGGTTTCCGGTTTTCCGACAGAAGCAATAGCGTAGTCGACTCTGCTATTGATTCCATCGGAAAACCGGAAACCAGCCGGAATGGTGACAAACGGAAAGCATTAGCGATGTTTCCGTCACCATTGAGATCAATGGTGACTGAAACGGAAGCTGTGCTGTCACTTTCACTTTCCGTTGCGGGGTTCACCCGACGGACACCTCCTGACGGAACCCCGGAACGGAAGTGAACGGTGATGTGAACAGGCCCTAAATCATGAGGGGGGCAATTTTGTCTGGGCCATGTGTTACATTAATGATATAATGCAGATAATTCAGCCTTCCCAGATGTAGTCATTGCTTTGTGACTAGAATGACGTCATCCAATATTGCAGGTAGGAAGTTTCATTATCCCGAAACGCACCAGTTTGGCTCTGCATGCAGGTTTTCGCTACATTTTGGCTGAAGGCCTGGAAGCAAGAGACCTAGTGATGGCGGTATAAAGAATACAGCCTTGTTTCGCAAGACTGTAATAAAACAAACCCATATGGCCAAATCAAAAAATAAAAATAAAATCTATATATCTATATATATACTAGACTTCTCAATGAACTAGAATATCAACAAAAAGTTAATTTATTTCGGTAATTCAATTCAAAAAGTGAAACTCCTATATTCTATGGATTCATTACACACAGAGTGATCTATTTCGAGTTTTTGATGTTGATGATTATGGGAACAGTTAATGAAAAGCCAAAATTTAGTGTAAATTTTAGCCAAAATTAGAATATTATATAAGCTCAATTTCAAAAATGATTTTTAATACCGAAATGTTGGCCTACTGAAAAGTGTGTCCAGTATCTGCCCTCAATACTTGGTCGTGGCTCAGACTCTGCATGAATTACTGCATCAATGCGGCGTGGCATGGAGGCGATCAGCCTGTGGCACTGCTGAGTTGTTATCAATGCGGCGTGGCATGGAGGCGATCAGCCTGGTGCACTGTTGAGGTGTTATCAATGCGGTGTGGCATGGGAGCGATCAGCCTGTGGCACTGCTGAGGTGTTATCAATGCAGCGTGGCATGGAGGCGATCAGCCTGGGGCACTGCTGAGGTGTTATCAATGCGGCGTGGCATGGAGGCGATCAGCCTGGGGCACTGCTGAGGTGTTATCAATGCGGCGTGGCATGGAGGTGATCAGCCTGGGGCACTGCTTAGGTGTTATCAATTCGGTGTGGCATGGGGGCGATCAGCCTGTGGCACTGCTGAGGTGTTATCAATGCGGCGTGGCATGGAGGCGATCAGCCTGGGGCACTGTTGAGGTGTTATCAATGCGGCGTGGCATGGAGACAATCAGCCTGTGGCACTGCTGAGGTGTTATGGAAGCCCAGGTTGCTTTGATAGCGGCCTTCAGCTCGCCTGCATTGTTGGGTCTGGTGTCTCATCTTCCTCTTGACAATACCCTATAGATTCTCTATGGGGTTTAGGTCGGCGAGTTTGCTGGCCAATCAAGCGCAGTGATACTGTGGTTATTACACCAGGTGTTGGTACTTTTGGCATTGTGGGCAGGTGCCAAGTCCTGCTGGAAAATGAAATCAGCATCTCCATAAAGCTTTTCAGCAGAGGGAAGCATGAAGTGCTGGAAAATGTCCTGCTAGACGCTGCGCTGACTCTGGACCTGATATCACACAGTGGAACCAACACCAGCAGATGACATGACTCCCTAAACCATCACTGACTGTGGAAACTTCCCACTGGACCACAAGCAACTTGGATTGTGTGCAATTGCAACCTCTGTACCCCTATAGCTACGCCCCTGACCGGTGGTGCGGGATTACATCTCCCATCATTCTCTATGTTCCCAGTGTTCTTGGCATATGCAAGGTTGGCAGTGGATAGTGATCAGCCGATGATTGCTGCCCTACCTTCTGTAGGTGGTGGATCTTTGCACTTTCTGCAATGGCTCTTCTAATTTAACTGGTTAAAAAATAGCTCAAAGAAAAAGAAAAGAACAGCGCTACATGGTGTAATATGTTCAAATTAAAACCGGTTCGCAGAATAAAGCTGTAGGTCAGTATGCGCACCTTTGGGTGTTGTGCTTAGAGAACAACATCTATTGATGCCTGTACAATGTCGTTTCGGGATTGGACTAGTCTCTTCTTCAGGGAAAATCTCAACGATATAAATGATATTTTCCCTGAAGAAGAGACTAGTCCAGTCCCGAAACCGGTCGGATACATTTTATATAATTTTATCATGTTTTAGCAATTTGTTTTCCAAGCTCGGTTTTGTTTTTTGTTTCAAAAACTAAATAAAAAGGCTTTTATTTATCCCTCCTGCCCAAAGTGGAGTTTTATTACTAGCAGCGCCTCTAAAAATCCCACTATTTGTTCCTACAAATACTGCTAATTCACCTGGATATCATCATTTTTGTATTCTCACCTTGAAATAAAGGGGCTGAGGGCACAAAAAAATATCTCACAAAATGCAGTAATTCTCCACATTTTGGGCAAACGTTGCTCAGAAGTGGAGTTTCACTTTAATGTTGTTTACATGAGTACAGACAATGCCTAGTCCTGTAATCTTAAAATCGGGTTAGGCTCAGCAAGTCGTCTCACTCACAAGACCTGGATTATTTGGGTCCTGAGCTTTCTTACATACTAATTTCGTAAAGGAGTTTTCCCATCTTAGACATTTATGGCGTAGACAGGATATGCCATAAATGTCTGATAGATGCAGCTCTGAGACCCACACCTATATCGAGAACGGAGGTCTCCGTTTTGCTTTGTACGGCGGCCACCACTAGCAGCAGAATCCGGACAGGGACTGTTGGAGGGAGGGTCGCGCATGCAGCTCTTTCATTCTGTTCAATGGCAGTTCCGAGCAAGTGCTGCCCGGCTGTCTCCATAACGCCCATTGAAGAGAATTAAGTGAGTAGCGCGACCCTCTCTCCACTAGTCCCCATCTGGATTCTGTGGCCAGGCGAAACGGGGGTCGTTTCCAATATAGCTGTGGGTCCCATATATATCCCATATATATATCAGACATTTATGGCATATCCTGTCGATATGCCATAAATGTCTAAGATGGGAAAACCCCTTTTAAAGGAGAAAACAGCTCCTGAATTTCAGATGTTTTTACAAGTGCACGCGTTTTTCACGGAGTCTTTTACGGATGTAATTGGAGATGGTTTTCATTGGAGTCAACGAAAAGCGGCTCCAATTACGTCCCAAGAAGTGTCCTGCACTTCTTTGACGCGGCCGTAATTTTACGCGCCGTCTTTTGACAGCGACACGTAAAATGTCAGCTCGTCTGTACAGAACATCGTAAGACCCATTGCAAGCAATGGGCAGATGTCTGCCGACGTATTGGAGCCGTCTTTTCAGGCGTAATTCGAGGCGTAAAACACCTCCATTACGTCTGAAAAGAGGTCGTGTGCACATACCCTTAAAGTTCAGCTCCAAATGTGGTCGTTTCGACAGGCCATTTCTAGCCCTGTTGTATTAGGGGAACTTCTATTGTGTCAGATCCTGAACCCAGTACTCTGGTGGGCCGGACCCTGGTTTCAAATCACTGACTGGTGCTCGCTCGCAGCCACTGAATATAAATACTGTTTGTGTCCATTTATATTAGCTATATTCCTGTATATAGGGGCCGTATTATAGTAGTTATATTCTTGTATACAGTATAGGGAGCAGTATTATAGTAGTTATATTCTTGTATATAGGAACAGTATTATAGTAGTTATATTCTTGTATATAGGGGGCAGTATTATAGTAGTTATATTCTTGTATATAGGGGGCAGTATTATAGTAGTTATATTCTTGTATATAGGGGGCAGTATTATAGTAGTTATATTCTTGTATATAGGGGCAGTATTATAGTAGTTATATTCTTGTATATAGGGGGCAGTATTATAGTAGTTATATTCTTGTATATAGGGGGCAGTATTATAGTAGTTATATTCTTGTATATAGGAGGCAGTATTATAGTAGTTATATTCTTGTATATAGGGGCAGTATTATAGTAGTTATATTCTTGTATATAGGGGCAGTATTATAGTAGTTATATTCTTGTATATAGGAGGCAGTATTATAGTAGTTATATTCTTGTATATAGGGGGCAGTATTATAGTAGTTATATTCTTGTATATAGGAGCAGTATTATAGTAGTTATATTCTTGTATATAGGAGCAGTATTCTAGTAGTTATATTCTTGTATATAGGGAGCAGTATTATAGTAGTTATATTCTTGTATATAGGGGCAGTATTATAGTAGTTATATTCTTGTATATAGGGGGCAGTATTATAGTAGTTATATTCCTGTATATAGGGGCAGTATTTGGGCGGGTTCACACATGGCGGAATTTCACTTAAATTCCGCTGCGGACACTCCGCAGCGTTAATCCGCAGCGGAGCCGTTTCTCCATTAACTTTCACTTTAATTTAGCAGTGTTCGTTTACACGATGCGTACAATTCCGCTGCGGAGCATAGGCTGCGGAGCGGAATTTGGTGTCCGCAGCATGCTCTGTCTGTTGCGGAGCAGTGGCGGACTGGTTGCGGACTCATGGCGGAATTTCTCCATTGACTTCAATGGAGAGTCAAAATTCCGCAATGAAGTCCGCAGATCTTATGTGTGCTGCGGAGCGTATTGTTTTTACTACCATGACATTTCTTCATTCTGGCTGGACCTATGTATTTCTAGGTCTACAGCCAGACTGAGGAAGTCAATGGGGCTCCCGTAATGACGGGAGCGTTGCTAGGAGACGTCTGTAAATAGTCACTGTCCAGGGTGCTGAAAGAGTTACGCGATCGGCAGTAACTGTTTCTGCACCCGGGACAGTGACTACCGATCTCAATATACATGTATCTGTAAAAAAAAATATAAGTTCATACTTACCGAGAACTCCCTGCGTCTGTCTCCAGTCCGGCCTCCCAGGATGACGTTTCAGTGTAAGTGACGGCTGCAGCCAATCACAGGCCAAGCACAGGCTGCAGCGGTCACATGGACTGGAGCGTCATCCAGGGAGGTCGGGCCGGATGCCGAAAGAGGGACGCGTCACCAAGACAACGGGCGGTAAGTATGAATTTCTTTGACTTTCACTAGGGAAAGTGCTGTCCCTTCTCTCTATCCTGCACTGAATAGGGAGAAGAGAAGCACTTTTCCTGCAGTCCGCAGCGGCCAGTCCGCATCAATTTTCTGCACATTTTGTGCAGATCCGCTGCAGAATCTGCAACGCAGATTCTGTGCGGCATTGATGCGGACAGTTGCGGAGGAATTCCGCCATGTGTGGTCATGCCCTTATAGTAGTTATATTCTTGTATATAGGGAGCAGTATTATAGTAGTTATATTCTTGTATATAGGGGGCAGTATTATAGTAGTTATATTCTTGTATATAGGAGCAGTATTATAGTAGTTATATTCTTGTATATAGGGGCAGTATTATAGTAGTTATATTCTTGTATATAGGGGCAGTATTATAGTAGTTATATTCTTGTATATAGGAGCAGTATTATAGTAGTTATATTCTTGTATATAGGGGCAGTATTATAGTAGTTATATTCTTGTATAGAGGAGCAGTATTATAGGAGTTATATTCTTGTATATAGGGGGCAGTATTATAGTAGTTATATTCTTGTATATAGGGGCAGTATTATAGTAGTTATATTCTTGTATATAGGAGCAGTATTATAGTAGTTATATTCTTGTATATAGGGGGCAGTATTATAGTAGTTATATTCTTGTATATAGGGGCAGTATTATAGTAGTTAATATTCTTGTATATAGGAGCAGTATTATAGTAGTTATATTCTTGTATATAGAAGCAGTATTATAGTAGTTATATTCTTGTACATGGGGCAGTATTATATTAGTTATATTCTTGTACATAGGGGCAGTATTACAGTAGTCATATACTTGTATATAGCGGACAGTATTATAGTAGTTATATTCTTGTATATAGGGGGCAGTATTATAGTAGTTATATTCTTGTATATAAGGGGCAGTATTATAGTAGTTATAGTCTTGTATATAGGGGCAGTATTATAGTAGTCATATACTTGTATATAGGGAGCAGTATTATAGTAGTTATATTCTTGTATATAGGAGCAGTATTATAGTAGTTATATTCTTGTATATAGGGAGCAGTATTATAGTAGTTATATTCTTGTATATAGGAGCAGTATTATAGTAGTTATATTCTTGTATACAGGGGGCAGTATTATAGTAGTTATATTCTTGTATATAGGAGCAGTATTATAGTAGTTATATTCTTGTATATAGGGGCAGTATTATAGTAGTTATATTCTTGTATATAGGGGGCAGTATTATAGTAGTTATATTCTTGTATATAGGGGCAGTATTATAGTAGTTATATTCTTGTATATAGGGGGCAGTATTATAGTAGTTATATTCCTGTATATAGGGGCAGTATTATAGTAGTTATATTCTTGTATATAGGGAGCAGTATTATAGTAGTTATATTCTTGTATATAGGGGGCAGTATTATAGTAGTTATATTCTTGTATATAGGAGCAGTATTATAGTAGTTATATTCTTGTATATAGGGGCAGTATTATAGTAGTTATATTCTTGTACATGGGGCAGTATTATATTAGTTATATTCTTGTATATAAGGAGCAGTATTATAGTAGTTATATTCTTGTATATAGGAGGCAGTATCATAGTAGTTATATTCTTGTATATAGGAGCGGTATTATAGTAGTTATATTCTTGTATATAGGAGCAGTATTATAGTAGTTATATTCTTGTATATAGGAGGCAGTATTATAGTAGTTATATTCTTGTATATAGGAGCAGTATTATAGTAGTTATATTCTTGTATATAGGAGGCAGTATTATAGTAGTTATATTCTTGTATATAGGAGGCAGTATTATAGTAGTTATATTCTTGTATATAGGAGCAGTATTATAGTAGTTATATTCTTGTATATAGGAGCAGTATTATAGTAGTTATATTCTTGTATATAGGAGGCAGTATTATAGTAGTTATATTCTTGTATATAGGTGGCAGTATTATAGTAGTTATATTCTTGTATATAGGAGCAGTATTATAGTAGTTATATTCTTGTATATAGGGGGCAGTATTATAGTAGTTATATTCTTGTATATAGGGGCAGTATTATAGTAGTTATATTCCTGTATATAGGGAGCAGTATTATAGTAGTTATATTCTTGTATATAGGGGGCAGTATAATAGTAGTTATAGTCTTGTATATAGGGGCAGTATTATAGTAGTTATATTCTTGTATATATGGGGCAGTATTATAGTAGTTATATTCTTGTATACAGGAGGCAGTATTATAGTAGTTATATTCTTGTATATAGGGGGTAGTATTATAGTCGTTATATTCTTGTATATAGGGGGTAGTATTATAGTCGTTATATTCTTGTATATAGGAGGCAGTATTATAGTATTTATATTCTTGTACATAGGGGCAGCATTATAGTAGTTATATACTTGTATATAGGAGCAGTATTATAGTAGTTATATTCTTGTATATAGTGGCAGTATTATAGTAGTTATATTCTTGTATATAGGAGGCAGTATTATAGTATTTATATACTTGTACATAGAGGCAGTATACTAGTGGCTATAGTCTTTTACATAGGGGACAGTATTATAGAAGCTATAGTCGTTTAAATAGGGGGCAGTATTATAGTAGTTTAAGCTTTAACAAATGGTACTGAACATATGGGAGAATAGATGTGGCACTGTGGGGGTTAATACTGTTCTGAGCTGAGAGAGACAAGGAGACATCGCTCTCTATAACTTTACTAGTCATACATTAAACTAATCAGGTCTGCAGGGAGAAGAGACCAGTCAGACATTTTCATATATTTGAATAATTGTATACGTCTTTATATTTAAAAAAAAGAAAATGAACTAATGATTTTAGATCTGAGCTCAGGTAATATCTGATTTAATTTTTACAATCACTCATCTGAAAATGATTCCATTTAATGATGCTTAGAACGCGTGACTTGCCGTTTCAGGTGAAATAAGCGGATTATATTTAGAGTTGAAGTAAAAACATGAAGAATACATTATTGGCGGAGAATCTGAAATCCATGTTCCCGTTGTCATGGATCTCAAAGCCACAGTACTCTATTGCTAAGGGGTCCCAAATGCCCATTTCTGATGGTTCTGGGAGCTTACGGGTCAACCTAGTGTTTATGTCTTAAGGGACACATCTTTTTTTAAACCCTTCTTGCACCTTGATATGTCAAGGGCCTGAGATATTTTTGGGTATTGATCAGTCTATGGAGACATGATCACCAAGGCTGGCATCACTATAAAGACAAAGGACCCCAGGGGTGTCTCTTATAAATTCTTGTTAGGGCCTAGCTTTGCATATGTTATAGAACCTATATAAAATAAAATGACCCCTCACACATTATATCTGAATAATCGTAACATGTAAAATAAAAATATAATAAATTGAAAACTGGTTGTTACCATTTCCCTTGTCATTGGGTCTTGTCACCAGTTCTGATTGTCAGCCTGTGTGGGGACAAACCTTATAAACAAGAAGAATGGTAGCACATACATGTATTTCCATGAGGAATAACAGAGGAATAACAGAGGAATAGCCCAACGTAGAATTCTAAAAGCTGGTAGGAAAGAATGAGGCCTTGTGTAGCAATATTGGAGCACAGGAAAAAGTAATAAGAAATGGAGGCATTAAAGGGGTTTTCTAGTTATTTCAAATTGATGGCCTATCCTAAGGAATGGCTATCATTAGCAGATCGGAGGGGTCCGACTCTCGGCACCCCCGCCGCTCAGCTGATTTAAGGGGTCACAGCGCTCCCCTTCATTGTTTAAACTGCTCTGTAAAGCACCGCTCCGTACTTTTAGTAGCGCCTGTGTCTGGTATTACACTTCTGTCCTACTCACTTGAATTGAACGAAGCTGTAGCGAATCGTAATACCAGTCACAACTTCTACTAAGGTCATTTGCACATGACCGAGTGCCACTCGGGCAGTTTTTCACGGCATCCCATCATTTTCACGGACCCGTACACTCTAGCGGGTGAATCGGTTCCGTGAAAACAGACCCAACGCTCCGATTGGTGGAATGATAGGACATGTCCTATCTTTCCACAGATCACCGACGGGACTCGGGCGACACACACGGTCGTGTGCATTAGGCCTAAAACAGAGCTGTGCCTAGTAAGCAATAATGGAAGCGTGCCGCTCAAACAGCTAGTGGGGGGCTGAGAGTCAGAACCCCAATATCTAATATCAATGGTCTATCCTAAGGATATGCCATCAATTTAAAAAAAACAAAAACGGGAAACCCCTTTTAAATTTGGTCCTCTGGAGGTTCTCATCGCTGGATCTGATAATCCAAATATCTACCTTGGTGGTCACATGGGGGGCTGGATTATTGGACTTTTACTGTACATAATATAAACTGAGACGCTGTCTGTGAATTTTAAGAAAACAAGCGCAGACTGCGCGACTTATCTGAAGAATAATAACCCCCTCCCCATTCCTGTCAGCGAGATATGAATGCGGAGCTCCTGGGATTAGGGAATAAACACAGATGGTTTTATCTGCTTGTATATACTTATTATTATTTGGCGGGAAATGGGTCAGTGTGTTTTGTGTTACCTCAGGGATAATCCTGTAGACAGGTCTCTGAATGGATGCTGGTGCTTAGCCTCTGGCCTTGCAGCTGTTTTATTGTATTTATTTTGGTATTTTATTACTTATAATGGTTCTGACGTCAACACATTTCACTGTGAACAACCGGCATCACACAGGCAAGTCCAATAATGGCGAATTTCGGATGGTAGATCGCTGCAGATCCCTCATAGTCCTCTCATAGACGCGTATTTAGTTTTTTTCCAATTTTTTTCACCCAGTTTAAACTATCTGCATCTTCAGGACGCAGATACAGTTGAATCGAATAGTAGAGCAGAGGACTGTAAGGTCCCTGCTCTATCATTCACTATGTATCGCCGGACGCGAAGCAGTGACGTCATCGCGCCTGTCTGCGCCGAGCCGTACAAACCGGAGGAGCAGAGGGATCTCCTCCACTCATCATTGGAATGGGGTTAGGTGAGTATGTATATTATTTTTATTAGGCACTATTGGGGCTGTGTGGGGGCAGCTATGGGGGCATTATACAATGTGGGGGCAGCTGTGGGGCATTATACAGTGTGGGGGCAGCTGTGGGGCATTATACAGTGTGGGGGTAGCTATGGGACATTATATTGTGGGGGCATTATAATGTGTGGGGGCAGCTATTGGGGGCATTTTACTGTGTGGGGG
>NC_134693.1:16639714-16792214 GCF_050947455.1 Rhinoderma darwinii | reverse complement strand
TTGTATTTGCGTAAACGCTGCTTTTTTGTTGCGGTTTTCCTCATTGAATTAAATGGCAGGTAAAACCCATAACAAATAGCAGATGTTGCGATTTCATCCCATGCGACCGCTGCAGCTAATCACATGCTTTTTTCACTTCTGTTTTTTTGCAGCGGATATTCCCGCTGAAAAACAGCACCACAATTTGGTGCGGTTTTTCGGACGGAATTCCCTATGGCCACCAGGGCGGAGACGATGTGTAATTTTACGCAGCGAATCTGCCCTGTGTGAACATTCCCATACAGTGGCACACGTCAGAGGTATAAATTGGAAAAATACTCCTGACGCATAACTCCGACGGAAGTCTCAAATGTGGACCCTCCTGCACACGACTGTAAGGCCCCATGCACACAAACGTGTTTTTGCGGCCACAATTCACCCGCAAATTTGCGGGTGAATTGCTCTCCCATTCATTTCTATAGGCCCATGCATGACCGTGGTTTCCGCGGTCCGTGCATTGCCCAGGAGCCTGGACCGCAGAAAGAATGGACATGTCTTATTAGGGTCGTGTTTTGCGGTCCAGGCTCATAGAAATGAATGCACACGACCATGTGCACAGCCCGCGATTTGCGGGCAGCCCACGGGTGACACTCCGCAGCCGTCCGAGCCGCAAATCACGGTCGTGCACACCACTACCGTCGTGTGCATGAGGCTTTAGGGTTTTTACTGTCCGCAAATACGGATGTACATCTGTAGCCATCCGCAATTGCGGAAGCGCCCATAGACTTCTATGCCGCATTTGTGGACAGGAATAGGACATGTTCTATATTTTGCGGATCATTTCAGATATACTGAAAGGTGTCCGTGGCCTGTAAAAATGAGTTGTTCCACCATTTCATCCGTAATTACTTGATCCGTAATTACGGATGAAAACTACCGTCGTGTGCATGGAGCCTTAATAGAAAATAGACGTCTTCTATTTTGTAGTTGCTTCATGTAAACAAACCTTAAAGGCCTCCTGCACATGGGACGGATATCCTGCGTAATTTACGCAGACTGTAGTAATATTTGAAAAAATCTCATTCAGACGCTGCGGAAAATGACAGCAGAAAACGTGCGGATGATCTGGACAGAAATTCTGCAGTATTTCCGTCCCAGGTACAGAAGGTCTAAATAGGTTTTCTGGTTTTCCAAAAAGTTTAGGAATAAGTTTAGGAACTTTCCAATATACTTTGTGTTTTAATTCTGCACACGTTTCAAGATCTTGACTTGCTGTAAGTGAAAAAAACATTCTTGCTTACACCCAGAAGCTGAAAGCCCGTCCTGATCATGTGCTGCTCATACAGGTGCAAGATTTGTTACAGCGTATTTATGTATCTGTGTGAGAAGCACATTTTTAGGATAGGTTTTCCGCCTCTGGATTCACTGACAGCAAGCAGAGATCTCAAAGTGTATAAAACTATGTTAGAAACACAAGTGAGTTTTTTGTTTTTTTTAGACATGTCTCATGTTCACGTTATATTATGCATCCACATATAAAGGAATACCATTGTAGGAGCTTTAGCCATACTGTAGGATTTCTAGAGTGACTGATAAGGGATCTCTAATACAACAATGGCGTGCAAAGTCTCCTTAGTTAATAAGTTAGACATTTAGAACCCTTTTATAAAATAGCTCTAAGCACACAGGTAAAGTTACCCGTATGGTTACAGCTCATCTCCAGTTATTGCTATAAAGCCTCATGTAGCCCTCAGGACGCTGTACTATAATATTACTGTACTATAAAAAACTAATGTCTTACCTGATATTTTGAGCTTTTCACTTCCAGGCTGTCCTAGATCACTGTATGCATTGTATTCACTGTCAAATCTAACAGAGGGGAGGAGAAGAGAGCAGAGACTATGAATTGTTAATAAGCCTGGGTGACTCTGTGACTAAATAATAGCTCTATAGCTGCTATGCTTTTGTATTTCACCTTTACATTTGTATGACGTTCTTTATAGATGTAGCAGATCTGAACATAAACATATGTCATCAATATGCGATCGGTACCAGTCTCACAAGACTACTACAAATCACAAAAAAGGGCTGTGGGTTGGGGATTGCAGCTCAGTCTAGTGTTTTTGAACATGGGCTCTTTTTTTTTTTTCTGGACAACAACTACATTGTGCCTGGCATTCAGCTGAAAAGGACGTCTGGGAGGATTATTTGAGCCTCTGTGTGCCAGAAATCTAAAGCCTTATTCACATCTGCATCGGATCTTTCCATTCTTCTGTTCCGTTAGAGGAGCAGAACAAGGAAAGACCGGAAGTGACGGTTCCGTTGCACTACGGACACCACTGACGGCCGACGGTACCCATTGACTTTAATGGGTTCCGTCGGCTTTCCGTTGGGTTGTCCTTGGTTTTACTGAAAACAATAGCGCAGCATGCTGTGCTATTGTTTCCAGTAAGGCTTCGTTCACATCTGCGTCAGGGCTCCGTTCATGGGTTCCGTCGGAGCTTCCCGTCAGGGGAACCCATGAACGGAATCCAGACTGAAACAAACGGAAACCATAGTTTCCGTTTGAATGACCATTGATTTCAATGGTGACGGATCCGATGCAAATGGCTTCCATTTGTCACCGTTGTGTAAGGGTTCCGTCGTTTTGACAGGATCAATACCGTAGTCGACTGCGCTATTCATTCCATCAATCAACGGAACTCTTACACAACGGTGACAAACGGAAGCAATTTGCATCGGATCCGTCACCATTGAAATCAATGGTCATTCAAACGGAAACTATGGTTTCCGTTTGTTTCAGTTTGAATTCCGTTCATGGGTTCTCCTGACGGGAAGCTCCGATGAAACCCATGAATGAAGTCCCGACGCAGATGTGAACGAAGCCTAATCTCGGCCGGATCTGCGACGGAGGCCCCTAATGAAGCCTCCACCGCAGATGTGAACTAGGCCGAGTCAATCAGCATCTTTGGGAGTGTTCAGCAGCTGACAGACTTTCTTATAACGCTCCTCCCCACGTGTCCTTATCAGCTGGATGCCAAGTATAGTATATAGTCCCCAAACTTTACTTCTGAGCGCTGTATAGTGGGGGGTCTTAGAGCCCACTAGTTTAAAGGCTATGTAGACATTTTGCAAAAAAAATATTTTTTATAAAAATGTCTAACATTGTATTCGGTGCAACTTTCTAATTACGTTTTATTAAAAATTATTTGTACTTTTTGAGATACAGCTGCTTTGTATCCTCTATACAGAGCAGCTGTACCTAGTGCGAAGACCTAAATTCGTCAGATCAGCGGGACTGACGGGTTCAGTGACAGCGGATCCTGCGTGTCTGACACACAGGATCCGCATGTTATCGATCACATCTAAGTTATGAACGTAGATGTGATCGGTAACAGCTCAATCTAGTGTGTCAGAGACCCACGGGACCCACGGGACCCACTAACACTGAACCCGTCAGTCCCGCTGATCTGATGGATTCAGATCTCCGCACTAGATACCACTGCCCTGTATAGAGGATACAAAGCAGCTATATCTCAAAAAGTAACAATAATTTTTAGTAACAAGTAATTAGAAAGTTGCACCAAACACCATGATAGACATTTTCATCTAAATAAATAAATAATTCAATCTGGTGAATATCTGCCTGGAGAATGTAGGTGTTAATACTTCAAGCGATCAAATATCTACAATGGGCTGATAGTCATATTGTACGTGGAGGGCGGTGCATCTATGAACTACATTACTCCACCTGCAAATGTATATTTATAGAATGGCGCTGAACACAGATTTAAGAATTTCTTTCAAAGCCTACCCTTGTGATAACAAATTCAATGCTATGTTCCTGTACCAGGCTGAAGTGCAAACATAGGTTGTGATTAATATGACAATGATCGGGATCACACCCGTGCCACGGAGAATAATAATCCTATTCACGCCTGTTTTACAGGGTGGCAAATGAGATTTTGCCCAGCACTTCTCTTTTTAGAGAGGACCCCCAAGAACTAGATAACCAGGAGCAACCTGAGATTGCAGCATGTAAATTTTCAGGGACTTTATCATTAACCCTTTCACTATTTAGGCATCGTATGGCGGTATTATTTAAGCGTGGTATGTGGGTATTATTTGGGCACTAGTTGGCAGTTTTATTTATTCATTGAATGGTAGTATTTTGCGGGCACTGCATGGTAGTTTTTGGATACTTTATAGCGGTATTATTTAGGCATTGTATGGCGGTTTTATTTGGCCACTATATGGCAGTTTTATTAAGGCATTGAATGGCACTATTTTGTGGGAAATATATGGCAGTAATATGTAGGCACTGCATGGTGGTAGTAGTATTTAGATACTTTTTGGCGGTATTATTTAGGCATTCTATGGCGGCTTTATTTGGACACTAAATGGCATTTATTTAGGTATTGAATACCAGTATTTTGTGGAAAATATATGGCACTATAATGTGGGCACTGCATAGTAGTAGGATTTGGAAACTTTATGGCGGTATTAAGGCATTGTACAGAAGTATTATTTGGCATTATATGCAGTATTTAGGTATACAGACATGTCTAAAACTGGCAAGCGGTGGGGGGAGGGGGAGTTTGCCCTTCTTTACTTGTTGCCCCATTTTCTATAAAAGCAGCCCCATTTTTTATTAAGAGTTTATATGCATAATCAAGTTGTATAGCAGTCAGCGGCTCTCTCCCTGTTGGGGAACTATAACTCCCATCATACCCACTGTTAGGTGCAAATTGTAGATCCACAAGGTGTGTCCGTTTTTATTTAGTCGTAAATAATACATGACGGCTGTATGAGTAGCCGAGTCAAAGTTTTACGAATGTCATTGCTAGTTCGTGTAACAGAGAAATACAAAACTGCAGCTTACTGCTACATAAACACAACGTTGCTGACCGGTAATACACAAGTTTATTTGTAAACCGTTAATTTCAATGTTTATAGTTCTGTTCTCCTACAATTTCATGCCCAGCAGCTGCTAGAATTATAGCTCTGTCATTTCTGAAGTTCTGGTTTCCTGAATAGAATGCTAGAAATGCAGTAAAGACTGACACAATTGAATGATCTCCTGAACATAATTCCAGTACTGCGGTGCATACTGACACACAGTGTAGCACTAAAGAAGGCAATAGCGGGAATGTAACGTGGTAGTATAAAGCAGATTTATATATAATTAATTTGGATGACCGTCCCTATGGCACTGTCTTGGCTGTCATTAGTGGTTGTCACACAGCATCTGTTTCTCATGTTGGAGATTAGGATAACCAGAATTTTCAAAAAGTTCAAAAGGACTTTGTAACTTTTTGGGAGTCTCCAGTCTTGGAGACCTCACAATGAAAGCCGTATTGACAATGATGTAGTGATGGGATTGGAAACTTTTTGCTTTCTGGTTGGATGTGGCGTGTTCTATCATAAATACAGACTATGTGTGTGGTTGGAAAGACATTGCCTGATATTTATTTTAATGTATGACAGGTTAATTATATAAGTGGCTATCCAATTTTCAAAGATTATGCAACATTTTATTTATTGACTTGCACCATTTATGGTGCAAAATTTTGTCATTGATGTATGACAGCCATGTGGTGGAGACTGAGGTTACACAATGCAGTTGTGGTGTATGTATGGGAATTCGAGCCAAAGTAAAGAGAACCTGTCCGCCTCCCTGTCCCATTTTAGTAAATTTGTCCATTCCCCGTGTAATAAAAATTCTGGAGCATCTTTTTTTACACTGCATTCCTCTGCTATTCCTCCTGGTAATGTATGCATTTACTGACAACTGGTTGTTGCCATTTCCTTTGTCAATGGGGTGTGTCCCTGCACAGTCTTCGCTGTCAGCCCTGATTAGACATTGTCAGGATCTGTAGGGACATGTCCCTTTGATAAGGGAAAAGGTAACACCAAGTTGTACATGTATTCATACATTTACAGAAGGCATAACAGAGGAACGACACAATGCAGAGTTCTAAGAAAACATGCTGCAGAATTTTTATTTTATGGGGAATACAAGTATTTACTAAAATAGACATGTCAGGGAAGCGCACAGTTTCTCTATACTACACCGCACAGGAGAGCTGACAGATCCTCTATACTACACCATACAGGAGAACTGACAGATCCTCTATACTACACCACACAGGAGAGCTGACGGCTCCTCTATACTACACCACACAGGAGAGCTGACAGCTCCTCTATACTACACCACACAGGAGAGCTGACAGATCCTCTATACTACACCACACAGGAGAGCTGAAAGCTCCTCTATACTACACCACACAGGAGAGCTGACAGCTCCTCTATACTGCACCACACAGGAGAGCTGACAGATCCTCTATACTACACCACACAGGACAGCTGACAGATCCTCTATACTACACCACACAGGAGAGCTGACATCCTCTATACTACACCACACAGGAGAACTGACAGCTTTTCTATGCTACACCACACAGGAGAACTGACAGATCCTCTATACTACACCACACAGCAGAGCTGACAGCTTCTCTATGCTACACCACACAGGAGAACTGACAGATCCTCTATACTACACCACACAGGAGAGCTGACAGCTCCTCTATACTACACCACACAGGAGAACTGACAGGTCCTCTATACTACACCACACAGGAGAGCTGACAGATCCTCTATACTACACCACACAGGAGAACTGACAGCTCCTCTATACAACACCACACAGGAGAGCTGACAGATCCTGTATACTACATCACACAGGAGAACTAGCAGCTCCTCTATACTACACCACATAGGAGAGCTGACAGATCCTCTATACTACACCACACAGGAGAGCTGACAGATCCTCTATATTACACCACATAGGAGAGCTGACAGATCCTCTATACTACACCACACAGGAGAGCTGACAGCTCCTCTATACTACACCACACAGGAGAGCTGACAGCTCCTCTATACTACACCACACAGGAGAGCTGACAGATCCTCTATACTGCACCACACAGGAGAGCTGACAGCGCCTCTATACTACACCACACAGGAGAGCCGACAGCTCCTCTATACTACACCACACAGGAGAGCCGACCGCTCCTCTATACTACACCACACAGGAGAGCTGACCGCTCCTCTATACTACACCACACAGGAGAGCTGACCGCTCCTCTATACTACACCACACAGGAGAGCTGACAGATCCTCTATACTACACCACACAGGAGAACTGACAGCTCAACTATACTACACCGCACAGGAGATCAGACAGATCCTCTCTACTACACCACACAGGAGAGCTGACAGCTCCTCTATACTACACCGCACAGGAGAGCTGACAGCTCCTCTATACTACACCACTCAGGAGAGCTGACAGCTCCTCTATACTACACCACACAGGAGAGCTGACAGATCCTCTTTACTACACCACACAGGAGAGCTGACAGATCCTCTATACTACACCACACAGGAGAGCTGACAGATCCTCTATACTACACCACACAGGAGAACTGACAGATCCTTTATACTACACCACACAGGAGAGCTGACAGATCCTCTATACTGCACCACACAGGAGAGCTGACATATCCTCTATACTACACCACACAGGAGAGCTGACAGCTCCTCTATACTACACCACACAGGAGAGCTGACAGCTCCTCTATACTACACCACACAGGAGAGCTGACAGATCCTCTATATTACACCACATAGGAGAGCTGACAGATCCTCTATACTACACCACACAGGAGAGCTGACAGCTCCTCTATACTACACCACACAGGAGAGCTGACAGCTCCTCTATACTACACCACACAGGAGAGCTGACAGATCCTCTATACTGCACCACACAGGAGAGCTGACAGCGCCTCTATACTACACCACACAGGAGAGCCGACAGCTCCTCTATACTACACCACACAGGAGAGCCGACCGCTCCTCTATACTACACCACACAGGAGAGCTGACCGCTCCTCTATACTACACCACACAGGAGAGCTGACCGCTCCTCTATACTACACCACACAGGAGAGCTGACAGATCCTCTATACTACACCACACAGGAGAACTGACAGCTCAACTATACTACACCGCACAGGAGATCAGACAGATCCTCTCTACTACACCACACAGGAGAGCTGACAGCTCCTCTATACTACACCGCACAGGAGAGCTGACAGCTCCTCTATACTACACCACTCAGGAGAGCTGACAGCTCCTCTATACTACACCACACAGGAGAGCTGACAGATCCTCTTTACTACACCACACAGGAGAGCTGACAGATCCTCTATACTACACCACACAGGAGAGCTGACAGATCCTCTATACTACACCACACAGGAGAACTGACAGATCCTTTATACTACACCACACAGGAGAGCTGACAGATCCTCTATACTGCACCACACAGGAGAGCTGACATATCCTCTATACTACACCACACAGGAGAACTGACAGATCCTCTATACTACACCACACAGGAGAGCTGACCGCTCCTCTATTCTACACCACACAGGAGAGCTGACAGCTCCTCTATACTACACCACACAGGAGAGCTGACAGATCATCTATACTACACCACACAGGAGAGCTGACAGCTCCTCTATACTACACCACACAGGAGAGCTAACAGATCCTCTATACTACACCACACAGGAGAGCTGACAGATCCTCTATACTACACCACACAGGAGAGCTGACATATCCTCTATACTACACCACACAGGAGAACTGACAGATCCTTTATACTACACCACACAGGAGAGCTGACAGATCATCTATACTACACCACACAGGAGAGCTGACAGCTCCTCTATACTACAACACACAGGAGAGCTCACAGATCCTCTATACTAAACCACACAGGAGAGCTGACAGATCCTCTATACTACACCACACAGGAGAGCTGACAGATCATCTATACTACACCACACAGGAGAACTGACAGCTCCTCTATACTACACCACACAGGAGAGCTGACAGATCATCTATACTACACCACACAGGAGAGCTGACAGCTCCTCTATACTACACCATGCAGGAGAGATGACAGATCCTCTATACTACACCACACAGGAGAGCTGACAACTCCTCTATACTACACCACACAGGAGAACTGACAGATCCTCTATACTACACCGCACAGGAGAGCTGACAGATCCTCTATACTACACCACACAGGAGACCTGACAGCTCCTCTATACTACACCACACAGGCGAGCTGACAGCTCCTCTATACTACACCACACAGGAGAGCTGACAGATCCTCTATACTACACCACACAGGAGAACTGACAGCTCCTCTATACTACACCACACAGGACAGCTGACAGCTCCTCTATACTACACCACACAGGAGAGCTAACAGATCCTCTATACTACACCACACAGGAGAGCTGACAGATCCTCTATACTACACCACACAGGAGAACTGACAGCTCAACTATACTACACCGCACAGGAGATCAGACAGATCCTCTCTACTACACCACACAGGAGAGCTGACAGCTCCTCTATACTACACCGCACAGGAGAGCTGACAGCTCCTCTATACTACACCACTCAGGAGAGCTGACATATCCTCTATACTACACCACACAGGAGAACTGACAGATCCTTTATACTACATCACACAGGAGAGCTGACAGATCCTCTATACTGCACCACACAGGAGAGCTGACATATCCTCTATACTACACCACACAGGAGAACTGACAGATCCTCTATACTACACCACACAGGAGAGCTGACCGCTCCTCTATTCTACACCACACAGGAGAGCTGACAGCTCCTCTATACTACACCACACAGGAGAGCTGACAGATCATCTATACTACACCACACAGGAGAGCTGACAGCTCCTCTATACTACACCACACAGGAGAGCTAACAGATCCTCTATACTACACCACACAGGAGAGCTGACAGATCCTCTATACTACACCACACAGGAGAGCTGACATATCCTCTATACTACACCACACAGGAGAGCTGACAGATCATCTATACTACACCACACAGGAGAGCTGACAGCTCCTCTATACTACAACACACAGGAGAACTGACAGCTCCTCTATACTACACTACACAGGAGAGCTGACAGATCCTCTATACTAAACCACACAGGAGAGCTGACAGATCCTCTATACTACACCACACAGGAGAGCTGACAAATCCTCTATACTACACCACACAGGAGAACTGACAGCTCCTCTATACTACACCACACAGGAGAGCTGACAGATCCTCTATACTACACCACACAGGAGAGCTGACAGCTCCTCTATACTACACCATGCAGGAGAGATGACAGATCCTCTATACTACACCACACAGGAGAGCTGACAACTCCTCTATACTACACCACACAGGAGAACTGACAGATCCTCTATACTACACCGCACAGGAGAGCTGACAGATCCTCTATACTACACCACACAGGAGAGCTGACAGCTCCTCTATACTACACCACACAGGAGAGCTGACAGATCCTCTATACTACACCACACAGGAGAGCTGACAGATCCTCCTAAAAGTAGTGTATAATGAATGGACATCATGCTAACATTTTGATTCTGTCTTGTAGGTGAACCAAGGAAGTTTGATCCAAAGTTTAAAGGACCTATTGGAAGCAGGTATGTGCATCTCAGTATACAATAATTTAAAGAGAAGCTGTATATTCAGCAATATAAAATCTAGAATCCCTTTAATATCACATCATTACTTTTTGTTGTTATAATGGGTTTGCCCAGGATTTTTAATCTCCCAGAAAAGGCCATGTAACAGGAATTATAATAACTTAATTTTTTTTATTATTTTCATTAGTTTTTTATTCTCACATGCAGGTTTTGTGAAGTTTTTCTGCTCAAAATTGTAGCAAATAACCCTGCGGTTATGCAAAATTGTGGTATAAATAATCCCTAATCATTCCAATAAACCTGTACGTTGAGTGCATGAACCCTAAAACAGAAACCTGAACTAGAATGTACAATAATCATAGACATTACTGACCCATCTGATTAAACTATGGTGATGTCAAAATGTTAGTCTAAAAAAAAATTACAAAAATTACGGGGTATTACTATTTTTATATTGTCAATTGAGTATTTTTCCACCCTCAATTGGCGCTTCATGGGGATCATTTAGCAAGTGCAGAAAATCCTGATAATTGGGCAAGCTAAGGACTTCTAAGGTGCATGCCTTCCACGGAGACATGCCACGGGACTGCTATATGGCCTGCGGTGAACGGGGGTCCAGCTAGGTACTGAACGGCTTCTTCTGCTTTCCGATACACAGTGTCAGCATTTTCCTCTAACCTCCACTAGGGAGTGCTCACTGCATAGGGATCTTTACAGCTCCCATTGAGCATAAATCCATGTGCACTGAGCTCCCCCTAGTGGTGGCTGCAGTTTTATCAATTACAGTATAAAGGGAAGGCTGGGATTTAAATCTCACATGAGGCGCATCGTTTTTACCCCACACCACATTCTTCTACAGTTGTCTTAGCCTATTCTAAATTTTACTATGGTGCCTTATGATTTTTGTGAACGCCCTAAGCTATTGGAAGTTTGGATATATATGTACACCAACTCTGTTACCCCCCCATGTTGCGACACATTATAGGCCTCTGGCGGTGTAGGTCCTGCCAAGGGGACTGCAAGCTCTGGGGCCTACATAACTGCCTCAACACTGCTGTCGCCACAGGTCCCAGTGATTTCCCATCAATCTAGTAAGGTTTTTTTGGGTTTTTGTTTGCATTTGGCATTTCCCAACCATTCAATGACAGATAAAAGCAATTTTAGTTCAGGTTCTCTTTAAAAATATAATTTCCTGCTTATAGTGCCTAATCTAAAGACGCTGATTCTCATTATGGGCTTTTCTGTGGCTAAGGACCCTGTTACAGTGGCTGGGTGAGCTCTGCCAGTCTGGAGTTGCCAGAGCCATCTCGGAGGCATAAAGCGCGTCGTCTTGTCACTCAGCTCTTGAGCATTTGGTCTTTCGAGTTCTGCAGAATGTAAAAATCAAGCTAATTTTGAAGAAACATTCCTAATCACTTAATACGGGGCACAGAAAAGGTCTCGTTTTTGGCAGCGGAACAAGCCTTTGTGACTAACACTTTCCAATCTGACCACAATGGGTGCCCCGTCCTTTCTTCATAAACAAATATCAAGCTGTCTGGCTTGTTTTCTTTGCCAACGTGGTAGGATTGTGCGAATCCAACAGATGCCACAATTGAAAAGAATTCGGAAGAATTCCAGAGATGTCCATAGATGCCCCCACGTTCTCTGCCGCCTGACAATAACATTGATTCATTCCCCTCCCTTCCCAGAGCGTGCAGAGTATGTGCCGTTTCCATGCGATTCCCAGTATTTGACGGCCTAATGAATACAGAGTAGCCTCATCTACCGACCCCGGACACTTTGCCAGTGCACTTCAGAGCCATGCGGGCTGCCAAATGAGGGATATTATTACATTTGCAGCAGAAAAGAAATTATCTGGGTGATGTTCTTCTTTCTATGCATAAAAATTTATATAAAATCTGTCACCGCTGAAACTACTCCAAAGTGACGTCCTTATTCAGACGTCTCTGAAATGTTAAATGGTGGAAACCCTGTTAAAAAAAAACTAAAGCAGGCTATAGACATAGAATACTTGATGGCCAAGAGATAATATTACAATAAAATGGCTGCTTTCTTCCAAAACAATAGCGTTACACCTGTCTATGGAAGGTCTGGTATTGAAGCTCAGCTCCATTGAAGTGAATGGGGCTGAGCTGCAATACCTCACACAACCTGGTGGGGCACTGTTTATGGAAGAAAGCAGCCATGTTTTTCTAATCCCGGCAATCCCTTTCAACCAAAAAGTCACGCCTTTGGTCTCACCCTTACGATGTCTATGGTAGAGGAGAACAGCTGCCAGGGAACAGCTGTCAGATGCAGATTTCAAGGGGAAAAATTGGACTGAGGAAAAAAAACAACCTGATTAATCGATTTACCTCCTAAAAAGCAGATGGCGAAGAAGGATTTACAGCCCCATTGGCCACGTACAGATGTGGCAGAAAAACACTGCAAAATGTGCATGTATTATGTGGATTTTGTGGCCCTGAAATCCACACTGATTTTTCTCCGCTTTGTAATCCTAGACGGAAATGCTCTTTAATAAAGGACTGTAAAATATATTTAATCTGGCATCAATGGGACCAGATTAGTGCCGGATTATCAGACTGTTTTTCTATATTAAACTCAACCAATAGCCAGAAAGCCAAATTATTAGACTTTCTGAATTATCGGATTAAAGGAATGTCCCTGTATTTCCTGTTAGATAAAGGAGGAATATTCCCTGACTTTTCTGGTGACGGGTTCGCTTTAAAAGAAATATTTGTAAAGCGATTAATGCATCTCGTTTCTTTTTTCCTGTTGTGTTGACTTAAATCTGCTTATCTGGCAAAAGTTTTTCAAGGGGAAGCCGTGCTTTATTTCTAAAGTGAAATGTCAGGAATAATTTAGGATTGGCAAACTGCGCTTTCACCTTGTGATAAAATCTAATCACCTCACTCCATGTTCCGGCAGGTTCTAGACGCAATCAGAACTCCGTCTGACAGTCTTGCATTTCACACTTGTTTTCACTGCGGTTGCCGAGCGCAATTTCAATATTCAATACTGCTGCGCGCTACGTTTTGTGTGACACTAAATTCCTTTCCTGAGGGAAATTAAGGGGAAGCGGGGAATTAAAGTTGGGGAATATGCGAGGGCTGTGAAACGAGTTGTCAAGGAGCGAGCGGAGCACGACGTTGAAGGTGGAGGTTTTATTAAAAGCTCTGCCGTGAAATAGCCTTACATATCACAGCGCAGAAACGGGAAATCGCAACAGAAATGTTAAGCAGTTCGTCATTTCGCTTTTGCTGTCAGTCTTGTGTCTGTCAAGTAGATATGGAACAGGCAGCCCAATAAACCCTGGAGATTTATCAAAACTGGTGCAAAGGAAAAGTTGAGTAGTTGCCCATAGCAACCAATCCCGCTCAAGCTCATTTTTACAGACCCTTTTGAAAAGGAAAGAAACGATCTGATTGGTTGCTATGGGCAACTACTTCACGGTTACTTCGCACCAATTTTGATAAATCTCCCCTTAGTGTAAAGACAGACATACCGAGGAGATTTACTGTCTAACATGAAAATTGGCTTTGTTGCCCATAGCAACCAATCACTGCACAGCTTTCATTTCTTTAACTTGTCTGGTAAAATGAAAGCTGTTCTGTAATTGGTTGCCATGGGCAAGAAGGTCAGTTTTCATAAATGAGGCCTACATGTGCATGTGCAGCTGCATAGGGGCCCTTTAAGTAACTGGCCGGTGACCACCTATATTTTAGTCTCTGTTCAAATCTACATTAAAAGCTCCCTTTGGAGTCTCCATCGCAAATTCCGTCAGATTTGATGGGAAGAATAGCGCTGCAGGCAGCGCTATTCTTCCCGTCAAAGCACACGATGGCACCCCATTGTAAGGTTCGGAGATTCCATAGTTTTTGCCAGACAAAATAGCGCATTTTGTACAGCAGAGCGACGGACACCATGGCGAAAAACCCAGTGTCAGTTAGTCAATTTGCTCCATCAGGTGCCATTGGTTTCTGTCATGCGACGGATTCGGCGGCTTTTATGACAGAGCAGAACAACTGAAAGCCCTGACGCAGATGTGAACAGGGCCTTAGTCAATGGGGTCCGAGAGGCCTTTTCGTACAACGGATCCGCTTCCCTTCACGCATAAGGCATCTATGTCACTTATCACTATATCACTTTACATACAGACATCTATGACATGCCCAATGGGTGTTACAATAACCGGAGTTTGGGTGCTGTAAGCCACTCGCTTAGTCCTCAAAAGCGTCACTGATTGGAGGAGACGCGCTGACAGAAAGGGCTCTCTTCTAGAAACGCGGCCTGCACGTGCTATTTTAATTCCCGTTACTCATCTTATATGATGCCTGTATTTAAAATACTGGCCGCCAGCAATCACTACTAGGGGGAACTTAATGAAGACATATATTTTTTTTAGCAATATTTAATGGCATATATCCAGTATCTTAACTAAGTGTGTGGTATATTAACTTACCAATTTTGTTTTTTTAACCTACGGTTGCCACCATCCGCTGTCCCAGGATTCTGAATGGCACATAGCAGCTTTATCATTTAAAACTCTGAGAAAGTTTGGTGGAATTTGGAACAGTGGACATATTGGTGGTCAACCAGCTTTCCCGGATACAACTGTAACCAAAAAAGTGCCCAAAAAGACTACTATCAATTTTAACGAAGTGGACCAGCAATATGCTATGTAATGTAATTTAAACTGCTGAAGTAAAGCTCGCTCTGCAAATAGCAGAAAACTATTCCCCAAACGTATAAAACTGTATACATTTGATGCATTAGGCCTGATTCAGACGAACGAGTGCAAACTCGGACGTGAAAAACTGCCTTTTTTCACGTCCGAGTTGCACTTGTGTGGGACCCGTTTTCACGGATCCCTCATAGACTTGAATCTATTGAGGGATCGGTGAAACGGATGAAAATAGGACATGTCCTATTTTTTCACGGGCCCTCCACACGCTCTGTTGAAACAACAGCCGTGTAAACAGCCTGATTGAAATTCATGCATCCGTGTGACGGCCGTAAAAAAACAAACGTCCGTCACACGGACGAAATTCACGCTCGCCTGAATCGGGCCTTACGCTAGTGTTATTCATTTTTTTTCCTCTCTTTTTTTTAGGCACTGTACAGACATCCTTTGCTGCATCATTTTTGTGGTGGTCATTCTAGGTTACATTGCACTAGGCATTGTTGGTAAGTGGCATATATGAATATATACGTCCATGCGTAATGTACTGCTTGAATTGCGTGCCCCGTACAAGTGTCTGGTATCACTAGCGCCCCCTGCAGTTGAGCTACATCCAGGGACATGTAGTAGCTGCAGTAGGCTTGACGCTTTGCCATAAGTGGTTAATGATAAAATAATGCGACACTTTACAAAACAATCGTATTTAATGGCTAATAATGTCATTTGGAACAGGTGGTGTGTTCCGGACTGACCATCGCCATTATTAGGCCGGTAGCCAGATGCTGAATTTGCTGCTAATCTGCTTTATTATATTACAGACAGACCATCATTTGGCAGCTTTACTCTGCAGTCTGGACATATAGCCAAGTTTTGGCTGTTCACATAAGAAAGAAAATGGTTATGAGCCTTCTGTAGTTACTATAGCTGGCCATAAATGTAGAGATTCACCCGCAGCAACAAACATTCCCTCGCTATAATTATATATAATATACACCCAGCATCTCACTACTCTTTATTGTGGTATAAAAAGCTTGTCATTTCCTCATTACTTTATAATACTCAAAGAAATCATCATTCCCTCACTGTATTATAATACTCCCAGCTTCTCTTCATTCCCTCACTGTATTATAATACCCCCGTTGTTCCTCATTCCCTCACTGTATTATAATACTCCCAGCTTCTCCTCATTCCCTCACTAGGCTATAATACTCCCAGCTTCTCCTCATTCCCTCACTGTATTATAATACTCCCAGCTTCTCCTCATTCCCTCACTAGGCTATAATACTCCCAGCTTCTCCTCATTCCCTCACTGTATTATAATACTCCCAGCTTCTCCTCATTCCCTCACTGTATTATAATACTCCCAGCTTCTCCTCATTCCCTCACTGTATTATAATACCCCCGTTGTTCCTCATTCCCTCACTGTATTATAATACTCCCAGCTTCTCCTCATTCCCTCACTAGGCTATAATACTCCCAGCTCCCCTCATTCCCTCACTGTATTATAATACTCCCAGCTTCTCCTCATTCCCTCACTGTATTATAATACTCCCAGCTTCTCCTCATTCCCTCACTGTATTATAATACTCCCAGCTTCTCCTCATTCCCTCACTGTATTATAATACTCCCAGCTCTCCTCATTCCCTCACTGTATTATAATACTCCCAGCTTCTCCTCATTCCCTCATTGTATTATAATACTCCCAGCTTCTCCTCATTCCCTCACTGTATTATAATACTCCCAGCTTCTCCTCATTCCCTCACTGTATTATAATACTCCCAGCTCTCCTCATTCCCTCACTGTATTATAATACTACCAGCTTCTCCTCATTCCCTCACTGTATTATAATACTACCAGCTTCTCCTCATTCCCTCACTGTATTATAATACTCCCAGCTCTCCTCATTCCCTCACTAGGCTATAATACTCCCAGCTTCTCCTCATTCCCTCACTGTATTATAATACTCCCAGCTCTCCTCATTCCCTCACTGTATTATAATACTCCCAGCTTCTCCTCATTCCCTCACTGTATTATAATACTCCCAGCTTCTCCTCATTCCCTCACTGTATTATAATACTCCCAGCTCTACTCATTCCCTCACTGTATTATAATACTCCCAGCTCTCATTCCCTCACTGTATTATAATACTCCCAGCTTCTCCTCATTCCCTCACTGTATTATAATACTCCCAGCTCTCCTCATTCCCTCACTGCATTATAATACTCCCAGCTTCTCCTCATTCCCTCACTGTATTATAATACTCCCAGCTTCTCCTCATTCCCTCACTGTATTATAATACTCCCAGCTTCTCCTCATTCCCTCACTGTATTATAATACCCCCAGCTTCTCCTCATTCCCTCACTGTATTATAATACTCCCAGCTTCTCCTCATTCCCTCACTAGGCTATAATACTCCCAGCTTCTCCTCATTCCCTCACTGTATTATAATACTCCCAGCTCTCCTCATTCCCTCACTGTATTATAATACTCCCAGCTTCTCCTCATTCCCTCACTGTATTATAATACTCCCAGCTCTCCTCATTCCCTCACTGTATTATAATACTACCAGCTTCTCCTCATTCCCTCACTGTATTATAATACTACCAGCTTCTCCTCATTCCCTCACTGTATTATAATACTCCCAGCTCTCCTCATTCCCTCACTGTATTATAATACTCCCAGCTTCTCCTCATTCCCTCACTGTATTATAATACTCCCAGCTTCTCCTCATTCCCTCACTGTATTATAATACTCCCAGCTCTCCTCATTCCCTCACTGTATTATAATACTCCCAGCTCTCATTCCCTCACTGTATTATAATACTCCCAGCTTCTCCTCATTCCCTCACTGTATTATAATACTCCCAGCTCTCCTCATTCCCTCACTGCATTATAATACTCCCAGCTTCTCCTCATTCCCTCACTGTATTATAATACTCCCAGCTTCTCCTCATTCCCTCACTGTATTATAATACTCCCAGCTTCTCCTCATTCCCTCACTGTATTACAATACTCCCAACTCTCCTCATTCTCTCACTGTATTATAATACTCCCAGCTTCTCCTCATTCCCTCACTGTATTATAATACCCCCGTTGTTCCTCATTCCCTCACTGTATTATAATACTCCCAGCTTCTCCTCATTCCCTCACTAGGCTATAATACTCCCAGCTCTCCTCATTCCCTCACTGTATTATAATACTCCCAGCTTCTCCTCATTCCCTCACTGTATTATAATACTCCCAGCTTCTCCTCATTCCCTCACTGTATTATAATACTCCCAGCTTCTCCTCATTCCCTCACTGTATTATAATACTCCCAGCTCTCCTCATTCCCTCACTGTATTATAATACTCCCAGCTTCTCCTCATTCCCTCATTGTATTATAATACTCCCAGCTTCTCCTCATTCCCTCACTGTATTATAATACTCCCAGCTTCTCCTCATTCCCTCACTGTATTATAATACTCCCAGCTCTCCTCATTCCCTCACTGTATTATAATACTACCAGCTTCTCCTCATTCCCTCACTGTATTATAATACTACCAGCTTCTCCTCATTCCCTCACTGTATTATAATACTCCCAGCTCTCCTCATTCCCTCACTAGGCTATAATACTCCCAGCTTCTCCTCATTCCCTCACTGTATTATAATACTCCCAGCTCTCCTCATTCCCTCACTGTATTATAATACTCCCAGCTTCTCCTCATTCCCTCACTGTATTATAATACTCCCAGCTTCTCCTCATTCCCTCACTGTATTATAATACTCCCAGCTCTACTCATTCCCTCACTGTATTATAATACTCCCAGCTCTCATTCCCTCACTGTATTATAATACTCCCAGCTTCTCCTCATTCCCTCACTGTATTATAATACTCCCAGCTCTCCTCATTCCCTCACTGCATTATAATACTCCCAGCTTCTCCTCATTCCCTCACTGTATTATAATACTCCCAGCTTCTCCTCATTCCCTCACTGTATTATAATACCCCCAGCTTCTCCTCATTCCCTCACTGTATTATAATACTCCCAGCTTCTCCTCATTCCCTCACTAGGCTATAATACTCCCAGCTTCTCCTCATTCCCTCACTGTATTATAATACTCCCAGCTCTCCTCATTCCCTCACTGTATTATAATACTCCCAGCTTCTCCTCATTCCCTCACTGTATTATAATACTCCCAGCTCTCCTCATTCCCTCACTGTATTATAATACTACCAGCTTCTCCTCATTCCCTCACTGTATTATAATACTACCAGCTTCTCCTCATTCCCTCACTGTATTATAATACTCCCAGCTCTCCTCATTCCCTCACTGTATTATAATACTCCCAGCTTCTCCTCATTCCCTCACTGTATTATAATACTCCCAGCTTCTCCTCATTCCCTCACTGTATTATAATACTCCCAGCTCTCCTCATTCCCTCACTGTATTATAATACTCCCAGCTCTCATTCCCTCACTGTATTATAATACTCCCAGCTTCTCCTCATTCCCTCACTGTATTATAATACTCCCAGCTCTCCTCATTCCCTCACTGCATTATAATACTCCCAGCTTCTCCTCATTCCCTCACTGTATTATAATACTCCCAGCTTCTCCTCATTCCCTCACTGTATTATAATACTCCCAGCTTCTCCTCATTCCCTCACTGTATTACAATACTCCCAACTCTCCTCATTCTCTCACTGTATTATAATACTCCCAACTCTCCTCATTCCCTCACTGCATTATAATACTCCCAGCTTCTCCTCATTCCCTCACTGTATTATAATACTCCCAGCTTCTCCTCATTCCCTCACTGTATTATAATACTCCCAGCTCTCCTCATTCCCTCATTGTATTATAATACTCCCAGCTTCTCCTCATTCCCTCATTGTATTATAATACTCCCAGCTTCTCCTCATTCCCTCACTAGGCTATAATACTCCCAGCTTCTCCTCATTCCCTCACTGTATTATAATACTCCCAGCTTCTCCTCATTCCCTCATTGTATTATAATACTCCCAGCTTCTCCTCATTCCCTCACTGTATTATAATACTCCCAGCTTCTCTTCATTCCCTCACTGTATTATAATACCCCCAGCTTCTCTTCATTCCCTCACTGTATTATAATACCCCCAGCTTCTCTTCATTCCCTCACTGTATTATAATACCCCCAGCTTCTCTTCATTCCCTCACTGTATTATAATACCCCCAGCTTCTCCTCATTCCCTCACTGTATTATAATACTCCCAGCTTCTCTTCATTCCCTCACTGTATTATAATACCCCCAGCTTCTCTTCATTCCCTCACTGTATTATAATACCCCCAGCTTCTCTTCATTCCCTCACTGTATTATAATACCCCCAGCTTCTCTTCATTCCCTCACTGTATTATAATACTCCCAGCTTCTCCTCATTCCCTCACTGTCTTATAATACTCCCAGCTCTCCTCATTCCCTCACTGTATTATAATACTCCCAGCTCTCCTCATTCCCTCACTGTATTATAATACCCCCAGCTTCTCTTCATTCCCTCACTTTATTATAATACCCCCAGCTTCTCTTCATTCTCTCACTGCATTATAATACTCCCAGCTCTCCTCATTCCCTCACTGTATTATAATACCCCCAGCTTCTCTTCATTCCCTCACTTTATTATAATACCCCCAGCTTCTCTTCATTCTCTCACTGCATTATAATACTCCCAGCTTCTCCTCATTCCCTCACTGTATTATAATACTCCCAGCTCTCCTCATTCCCATACTGTATTATAATACCCCCAGCTTCTCTTCATTCCCTTACTGTATTATAATAGTCCTGCTTCTCCTTATTCCTTCACTGTGTTATAATAATCCTCGCTCTTCTGCAGAAATGATAAAACAGTGAGGGAATGAGAAGTATTGGGGGTGTTTGGTTCATATGGGTACAGCTGCTGGTTTCGGGTGTATTCACTGACAATGTCTCTGGCACACACAGCCACTAAACATTTCTTACCACCAAATCAGGGCAAATTCTCATAAGAAGGCCTGAATACATTTACATAACTGTCCAATATTACATGAATGGGAGCAGGGATATCCGTATTTATTATACTCCCAGGTTCAGCATGCGGATGATCTACTGTACCATGTATAAATGAATGCCACCGTCCGTGTCCCTTGATAGAACACAACAGATATGACACATTCATCGTGTTCCCTCTAATAAAATCTTACAGATGTGTCACATAACCGTGATTCACGGGGACGGAGAACAATAGATGTAACAAATAGCTGTTATTTCATTAGAGGGAACACAGTAAATGTCTTCACATTCTGCACCTGTCACTTTCTGGAGATATTTACATAGTGTTCTCCTCTGCATTGAATTTGCCCAGAACGATGATTGTGGACAGGAGCGATGTTTTATGCGATGAGTACTGCAGGCCCTGCTGCTAATTTACTGTAGAATAGTGCAGAGAAGTTTTATTATCTACTTCCATAGCGCTGTACAGAGTATGTATCGCCCACATCAGCCCTGTCTTCGTTGAGTCTCACTATCTAATTTCCATATGTCAGGCATTCACACAAACTAGAACAATTTTGTAGGTAACCAGTTAAAGATGACCTGCCCACTCTCCTGTCGTGTCTGTTTTAGTAACAATTCTGGAGCTTCTAATTTTAGAATTCGAATTGTGCTGTTCCTCTGTTATTCCTCCTGGAAATGTATGAATAAATTGGCCACTGGGTGTTATTATTGCCTTTGGTAATCTGCCACTGTGAGCACTGATTGTGTGTAGGGATGGACACATCCCATTGACAAGGGGAATAACCCACAGTAACCATTATTTATACATTTCCAAGAAGAATAACAGAAGAAAAGCACAATTCAGAAAATTGTGCTCCTTTTTTTTTTAGTAAATACTTGTATTTCCCATGAAATAACAGACATGTCAGGAGTGCAGACAGCTCTTCTTGAACTTATTGGCATGTTTTTGGACTTTGGGATAAAAAGAAAACCCTCAAGATCATTGGTAGAACATACAAATCCCAAACGACTATTGGACCGGTCGAATATGGACCCATAGACTTAATGCTGGAAAACACAATGCCACACAATAGTCATTTTAAAGCACAACTTTTATGGAGCAATTTATTGGAGCAAAACTAAGTGAACCAACTTGCCAATATTGGCCCTCTACTAGTCATGTGGCCCTTATACACACAGCATCACTTGTGGTGGCCTGTGTAACTGAATTAGGTGGTAAGGTAACGTGGATAAAACTCATCCATATTTATGTCCTTAGCACTTTGATTACATAGGTTGGTGCAAAGGTTGATCTTTTCAAAAGAACTTGCCGGCCACAGAATCGGTCATTGTATACAGTTATCAAGCTAAGCATACAGTAAGTAGGGTACCCTCCCCATATATTCACCATTTAACCCTCCGCTCATTTACACCGTGATACATTTTGTCACGATAAGATATAAAGAATACAAAGTGAAGAATGAACATTAAAAAAGATGAAAATTTTGCGCTTTAATTGACCCCAATTTTTGTATGCGGTTTCACCTTTTAGCTTGGATTCATGGAGACCCCAGGAAGATTGTGTATGCAACAGACAGCTACGGGCAGTTCTGTGGACAAAAGGAGACTGCAAACGAGTAAGTGCTGCGCCATTGTTTGATGTAGCTCACAGTTATTTTTATTCCTGTATGTATGACTTCATTGTTAGAATATGGGCTGTTCGCAACATTGTAGGTGGTGATGCTGATCACTGAATGAGTATCTGATGATGCTGATTAATACCTAGAGATTGTGCTGTGACTTACTGCTGGGAAAGGGAGAGAGAGAACTGATTCATAGATAGTCTTTAGAAACAACCACTCATTTGACTGCTGCTGACTACATGCTGTAAAATACTGGTAAAATACAGAGGAAAAAAAATGACAATACATAGGGCTCTTGTCGAAACTAATTTTAGCGTCAGTTAGTCACAGCAGTCATCCATCAATCGATTTAGGATCTTATATTTTTATTCAATTTAAACTAGTCCCTCTAGTTTACCTACAGTACCACCATAGTGTCTCACCACACTCACTCCCCATAGCTCTATATGGGGCTTGGTAAGTGTGAGAGGGGAAATATGGGGTAAAGTAAAGGCGGGGGGGGGGGGGGGGGGGGCAATATTAAAGGGGTTTTCCGGAACCAATTAACTAATTTCAATTTCACTGCACATATAAAAATAATCTTCTAACACCCGATTCCAGCGCCGGTCACGTGATGCGTCTCCAGTAGCAAAATCCTTACTTCCGGCGCTACCCCGTCCACGATGTTTGTGTTCCTTTTCTGGCTGACTCAATGTACGGGTACGTCAGTCCTGACGTCAGTGTACACTGAGGGAAGTGGTGGACTAGATACTCCCTTTCTTCTGATAGTTTCCGGTCTGCTGCTAGGGGAGGGAAAATTACGCCAAGGCGCTGTGATAGCGCAGGAGTGGGCATGCGTGGTAAACACTGCTAGTTTCTGAGTGGTTTCTGCACTAGCAGTGTTTACCACGCATGTCCACTCCTGCGCTATCACAGTACCTGCGCGCCATTTTCTCCCCCGAGCAGCGGACCGGAAACTATCAGAAGAAATTATGTCAGTGATGTCAGGAGCAGAGCTGGAGTCCCAGTCAGAGTGCTAGTAGCGCTCTGACATGGACTCCGATGCTGGGGTTAGGCGGTCCACAGAGTCCCGGAGCAGAGCCTATACAAGTACTCTGCCCGGGACTCCGGCTCTGGGGAAGCCCCTGACATCACTGTCCATATATGGACCATGATGTCAGGGGATTCCGCAGAGTCCCGGAGCAGAGCCTGTACTAGCGCTCTGCTCTGGGACTCCGGCTCTTGGGTCAAATAGAGTTTTTTTTTTTACCATTATGTAAGAGAGTGTTGTTTGGTACAGCACTGATATGTTGCACGTTTATCGTTAGCTCTCACTGATCTAATGAGAGCAGTAAAATGGCAACAGAGATTAGAAAATGTTTATAGCTGGGTGTAGTAGGCGTGATGAGTCCCTGCTGCCGGCGCATTGCATGCTGGGACACAAGCGGTGCATGTCGGGAACTGTATGAATGGGAAAGCAAGACAACGAACACAAAGGAAAACAACCCTCTCAATGTAAACAAAAGAGCATAATGGTAAATAAAAAAATTAAAAATTAGATAACGATATTCAGGGGGCAGTAATAGATAAATTGAGAAGCTTTGCAGTGATTAAGAAAAAAAGCATTGGAAGACCACTTTTAAGGAGGGTGGGTGACAATAAGGGCTTTCAAGTTGTTTGACTAGGCAAAGGTACGTGAAATTGGAGGAAGATCAAGTGACAATATGGGGGGGGGGAGTGAGTGAAGCTAATGTAAAATATGCCATTACATTTTAAACGGCGTTCCTCTTTAGGGTCGAGGGAAAAATATTGGGCCACATAAAGGTAGGGTTAGATATTGAAATTGGGGTCATGGAGGATAAGCAAAGAAAATAAAATATGGGGTTAATATCAAGAATGAGTGACTGTATACGAGCGGTATGGGGGGAGATGAACGGATATGACCACTGTTTTGTAAGACACCATTGTGTTCTTGCCCACTTTTTGTCACGGACACTCGATGGAAGACACAATTTATATATAAAACATTTATAGTGTTTACCTTCCTCCGTGCTAGACTTTAAAAAGCGAAACCATTTTTGGGTCACCGGACCTTTAACCCTTTGGCTCTCTAATTTCTTCTAGGAACAAGACTGTCTTAATGTATTTTAATATTCTAAAATGTGCAAGTCCGGTGGTGCTTATAAACCTTCAATGCCCTACGACCCAGGTGAGACTGTACTGACTGTTATGTATGTATTGTCCGTCACATTGTCTCAGGTTCAGGATCCAAGCCACTTCCTTTGAAACAGTTTTTAATGACTGTCAAGGGAACAGCCCCTGTGGGATCTGTAATGGTGGACATATTGGTTGTCACTCAGCTTTTCCAGACACCGATATCACAAAGAAACCGCTGAATAGATTTTCTTACAACTAGAGGACAGCTCATAGATTTATATTGACTTTTATCGTGATGGTTGGCACTTCTATTCACTTCTACAATAGTAAAAAGCTGCAAGGTTCTCCTAATCTGGGAGGTATACCCTCAAAGTCTAGGCACTACCCCCTACCGCAAAGAATCATGGTCTTGAATATTAGGGCCAACAAAATCACATTTATAAGCTCTGCTGACATTTTTCTTCAGTAAATACTTGTATTCCCCATAAAATAACAATTCTGGAGTCTTTTTTTCTTAGAACACATCATTGCGACATTCCTCTGTTATTCCTCTTGGAAATCAACGTATGAATGTTACTATTCCTCTTACCAATAGGGTGTGTCCCTACAAAATCTGATACGGTCAGTACTGATTGGACAAAGTCAGTGTGTAGGAACATGCCCCATTGATAAGGGGAATGTTAACGCCTAGTTGTTAATTTATTCATACATTTCCTGGAGGAATAACAGAGGAACAACACTATGGAGAGTTCTAAGAAAAGACACTCCAGAGCTGATGTAGGTGATATAGTGATACATATCTGTACAGCGCTATGGAATAAGATAATAAAGGTACAAGTTATTGTTGGACAAATTTCTCTACATTATGGCACCTATTGGATACCCTAATGAAAATATTGCACCCAATAAATGGCCAGTGCTCCATGTTTATCAATGAGTTCCTTGCAGCTGATTGGCCGAGTGGGATCATGTGGCTGGCCGCACTGCATTTTTACAAGAGAAACCTAGTGGTACCAGTCGGACGATCTCTGGATATGTCTCTCCTGCAGTCATGTATCCTATGCTAATACCTGTCTTTTGTTTCCAGCTTTGTGTTTCCAAATGCCCTGATAGATTTGCCACGTACCTGGACATGCAAGCCAACTGGCATAACAGCAGCTACTGGGAATATTACAAACAGTTCTGTAAACCAGGGTTTAACAACCCCAGAAAGGTGAGTGAATGTAAATAATGTTATGGCAAACTTCATAGTTTGGAAAATATTGCATAGGATGTGACCTGTACTCAGCAAAAAACTCTGCTCTGATCCAAAACAGGCACTACCCATGGGGGGTTAAGGTATTAGGACTTTAATTCTCATACGATAACCAAACATGAGATCATTTGCGCCATATAATAATATGATGTTTCTGAGCACAAACCACAGTTATACCTTCACTAAGCTGTGGTCTCTAATGGTCTTATAATGCACTCTAATAATCATTCACTGCACTCTACTCTATAATGGTCCTTTACTGAACTATGTAATAGTCTTATACTGCACTTTACTCAACTATGTAATAGTCTTATACTGAACCACATAATAGTCTTACACTGCACTTTACTCTCTTATGGTCTTATACTGAACTACGTAATAGTCTTATACTACACTTTACTATCTTATGGTCCTTTACTGAACTATGTAATAGTCTTATACTGCACTTTACTGTATGGTCCTATACTGAACTACAGTGTGTAATAGTCTATTACTGCACTTTACTCTCTTATGGTCTTATACTGAACCATGTAATAGTCTTACACTGCACTTTACTCTCTTATGGCCCTATACTCAACTATGTAATAGTCTTATACTACACTTTACTCTCTTATGGTCCTATACTGAACTATGTAATAGTCCTATACTGCACTTTACTCTCTTATGTTCCTATACTGAACTATGTAATAGTCTTACACTGCACTTTACTCTCTTATGGTCCTATACTCAACTATGTAATAGTCTTATACTACACTTTACTCTCTTATGGTCCTATACTGAACTACGTAATAGTCTTATACTACACTTTACTATCTTATGGTCCTTTACTGAACTATGTAATAGTCTTATACTGCACTTTACTGTATGGTCCTATACTGAACTACAGTGTGTAATAGTCTATTACTGCACTTTACTCTCTTATGGTCTTATACTGAACCATGTAATAGTCTTACACTGCACTTTACTCTCTTATGGCCCTATACTCAACTATGTAATAGTCTTATACTACACTTTACTCTCTTATGGTCCTATACTGAACTATGTAATAGTCCTATACTGCACTTTACTCTCTTATGTTCCTATACTGAACTATGTAATAGTCTTACACTGCACTTTACTCTCTTATGGTCCTATACTCAACTATGTAATAGTCTTATACTACACTTTACTCTCTTATGGTCCTATACTGAACTATGTAATAGTCCTATACTGCACTTTACTCTCTTATGGTCCTATACTGAACTATGTAATAGTCTTATACTGCACTTTACTCTCTTATGGTCTTATACGGAACTATTTAATAGTGTTACACTGCACTCCACTCTATAATGGTCCTATACTGAACTATGTAATAGTCTTATACTGCACTTTACTCTCTTATGGTCTTATACGGAACTATTTAATAGTGTTACACTGCACTCCACTCTATAATGGTCCTATACTGAACTATGTAATAGTCTTATACTACACTTTACTCTCTTATAGTCCTATACTGAACGGTGTAATAGTCTTATACTACACTTTACTCTCTTATGGTCCTATACTGAATTATGTAATAGTCCTATACTGCACTTTACTCTCTTATGTTCCTATACTGAACTATGTAATAGTCTTACACTGCACTTTACTCTCTTATGGTCCTATACTCAACTATGTAATAGTCTTATACTACACTTTACTCTCTTATGGTCCTATACTGAACTATGTAATAGTCCAATACTGCACTTTACTCTCTTATAGTCCTATACTGAACTATGTAATAGTCTTATACTGCACTTTACACTCTTATGGTCTTATACTGAACTAATTAATAGTCTTATACTGCGCTTTACACTCTTATGGTCCTATACGGAACTATGTAATAGTGTTACACTGCACTCCACTCTATAATGGTCCTATACTGAACTATGTAATAGTCTTATACTACACTTTACTCTCTTATAGTCCTATACTGAACCATGTAATAGTCTTATACTGCACTTTACTCTCTTATGGTCTTATACTGAGCTATGTAATAGTCTTATACTGCACTCCACTCTATAATGGTCCTATACTGAACTATGTAATAGTCCTATACTGCACTTTGCTCTCTTATGGTCCTATACTGAACTATGTAATAGTCTTATACTGCACTTTGCTCTCTTATGGTCCTATACTGAACTATGTAATAGTCTTATACTGCACTTTACTCTCTTATGGTCTTATCCTGAACTATGTAATAGTCTTATACTGCACTTTACTCCCTTATGTTCCTATACTCAACTATGTAATAGTCTTATACTACACTTTACTCTCTTATGTTCCTATACTCAACTATGTAATAGTCTTATACTACACTTTACTCTCTTATGGTCCTATACTGAACTATGTAATAGTCCTATACTGCACTTTACTCTCTTATGGTCCTATACTGAACTATGTAATAGTCTTATACTGCACTTTACTCTCTTATGGTCTTATACGGAACTATTTAATAGTGTTACACTGCACTTCACTCTATAATGGTCCTATACTGAACTATGTAATAGTCTTATACTACACTTTACTCTCTTATAGTCCTATACTGAACGGTGTAATAGTCTTATACTACACTTTACTCTCTTATGGTCCTATACTGAATTATGTAATAGTCCTATACTGCACTTTACTCTCTTATGTTCCTATACTGAACTATGTAATAGTCTTACACTGCACTTTACTCTCTTATGGTCCTATACTCAACTATGTAATAGTCTTATATTACACTTTACTCTCTTATGGTCCTATACTGAACTATGTAATAGTCCAATACTGCACTTTACTCTCTTATGGTCCTATACTGAACTATGTAATAGTCTTATACTGCACTTTACACTCTTATGGTCTTATACTGAACTAATTAATAGTCTTATACTGCGCTTTACACTCTTATGGTCCTATACGGAACTATGTAATAGTGTTACACTGCACTCCACTCTATAATGGTCCTATACTGAACTATGTAATAGTCTTATACTACACTTTACTCTCTTATAGTCCTATACTGAACCATGTAATAGTCTTATACTGCACTTTACTCTCTTATGGTCTTATACTGAGCTATGTAATAGTCTTATACTGCACTCCACTCTATAATGGTCCTATACTGAACTATGTAATAGTCCTATACTGCACTTTGCTCTCTTATGGTCCTATACTGAACTATGTAATAGTCTTATACTGCACTTTGCTCTCTTATGGTCCTATACTGAACTATGTAATAGTCTTATACTGCACTTTACTCTCTTATGGTCTTATCCTGAACTATGTAATAGTCTTATACTACACTTTACTCTCTTATGTTCCTATACTCAACTATGTAATAGTCTTATACTACACTTTACTCTCTTATGGTCCTATACTGAACTATGTAATAGTCCTATACTGCACTTTACTCTCTTATGGTCCTATACTGAACTATGTAATAGTCTTATACTGCACTTTACTCCCTTATGTTCCTATACTCAACTATGTAATAGTCTTATACTACACTTTACTCTCTTATGTTCCTATACTCAACTATGTAATAGTCTTATACTACACTTTACTCTCTTATGGTCCTATACTGAACTATGTAATAGTCCTATACTGCACTTTACTCTCTTATGGTCCTATACTGAACTATGTAATAGTCTTATACTGCACTTTACTCTCTTATGGTCTTATACGGAACTATTTAATAGTGTTACACTGCACTTCACTCTATAATGGTCCTATACTGAACTATGTAATAGTCTTATACTACACTTTACTCTCTTATAGTCCTATACTGAACGGTGTAATAGTCTTATACTACACTTTACTCTCTTATGGTCCTATACTGAATTATGTAATAGTCCTATACTGCACTTTACTCTCTTATGTTCCTATACTGAACTATGTAATAGTCTTACACTGCACTTTACTCTCTTATGGTCCTATACTCAACTATGTAATAGTCTTATACTACACTTTACTCTCTTATGGTCCTATACTGAACTATGTAATAGTCCAATACTGCACTTTACTCTCTTATGGTCCTATACTGAACTATGTAATAGTCTTATACTGCACTTTACTCTCTTATGGTCCTATACTCAACTATGTAATAGTCTTATACTGCGCTTTACACTCTTATGGTCCTATACGGAACTATGTAATAGTGTTACACTGCACTCCACTCTATAATGGTCCTATACTGAACTATGTAATAGTCTTATACTACACTTTACTCTCTTATAGTCCTATACTGAACCATGTAATAGTCTTATACTGCACTTTACTCTCTTATGGTCTTATACTGAGCTATGTAATAGTCTTATACTGCACTCCACTCTATAATGGTCCTATACTGAACTATGTAATAGTCCTATACTGCACTTTGCTCTCTTATGGTCCTATACTGAACTATGTAATAGTCTTATACTGCACTTTGCTCTCTTATGGTCCTATACTGAACTATGTAATAGTCTTATACTGCACTTTACTCTCTTATGGTCTTATCCTGAACTATGTAATAGTCTTATACTGCACTTTACTCCCTTATGTTCCTATACTAAACTATGTAATAGTCTTAGGCCCCATGCACACAAACGTGCTTGTGCGACCGCAATTCCCCCGAAAATCCACGGGAGAATTGCGGCCCCATTCATTCCTATGGGGCTATTCACACGACCGTGGTTTCCACGGTCCCTGCATGGCCCAGGAGCCCGGAGCGCAGAAAGAACGGGAATGTATTATTACGGCCGTGTTCTGCGTTCCAGGCTCATAGCAAATAATGTCCTCGGCCATGTGCACGGCCCGCGATTTGCGGCGTCTCCCGGCTGACCCGAAAATCACGGCCGTGCACATGGCTATGGTCGTGTGCATGAGGCCTTATACTGCACTTTACTCTCCTATGTTCCTGTACTGAACTATGTAGAACAGCGCCATAAGCTAAAAAGACCAATGCAACACATCTGTGGAAAAGTTCATCTGACATCTGCCTTTGCCTGGTGTCTGCAAGCTCGTTCGTGTCTAAAAAGTCGCCAACATTCGGGTGAAAGGGTCTAAAAAAACAATTATGTGTTGTTCTCATAGCAGTGAATAACTTTGGTGTCAATTCAGGGACATGTTTTAATTCCAAGTTTTCCATCATCTGTTCAGAGCAGGTCCTTTGCCTCATCTAAAATAGCGCCCCTCCTGTTTAGTTAAGGAAGTAGCCATCACTCTTGTTTTAGCAAAAGGGAATCCACAGTAGTTAGGACCATATTAGTCTCCTGGACTGTTACCCAGCTTGGTTGGGGTGGGGGAATACAGACTGTACATTCACATGCTGCTACTAAGAGAAGTTTCCTAGCCATATGTAAGTTCCATGCATGAAGATGTTTTACCTGATCTGTGATTATCTCAGTCTATTACAGAAGTTCTACGAGATGAAGACTGTCCAGCTATGATCATTCCCAGCAGGCCGTGTAAGTTATATTCCAATCGACAATACATTAGTTTACGTTGCCTTGCTTATGGGTACATTTTTTCTATAGATGTGTTTGCTATCTATCTATCAATCTATCTATCTATCTATCTATCTATCTATCTATCTATCTATCTATCTATCTATCTATCTATCTATCTATCTATCTATCTATCTATCTATCTATCTATCTATCTATCTATCTACAGTGAAGGAAATAAGTATTTGATCCCTTGCTGATTGTGTAAGTTTGCCCACTGTCAAAGACATGAACAGTCTAGAATTTTTAGGCTAGGTTACTTTTACCAGTGAGAGATAGATTATATTTAAAAAAAACAACAGAAAATCACATTGTCAAAATTATATATATTTATTTGCATTGTGCACAGAGTAATAAGTATTTGATCCCCGACCAACCATTAAGAGTTCAGCCTCCTCCAGACCAGTTACACGCTCCAAATCAACTTGGTGCCTGCATTATAGACAGCTCTTACATGGTCACCTGTATAAAAGACTCCTGTCCACAGACTCAATGAATCAGTCTGACTCTAACCTCTACAACATGGGCAAGACCAAAGAGCTTTCTAAGGATGTCAGGGACAAGATCATAGACCTGCACAAGGCTGGAATGGGCTACAAAACCATAAGTAAGTCGCTGGGTGAGAAGGAGACAAGTGTTGGTGCAATAGTAAGAAAATGGAAGACATACAAAATGACTGTCAATCGACATCGATCTGGGGCTCCATGCAAAATCTCACCTCGTGGGGTATCCTTGATCCTGAGGAAGGTGAGAGCTCAGCCGAAAACTACACGGGGGAACTTGTTAATGATCTCAAGGCAGCTGGGACCACAGTCACCAAGAAAACCATTGGTAACACATTACGCCGTAATGGATTAAAATCCTGCAGTGCCCGCAAGGTCCCCCTGCTCAAGAAGGCACATGTACAGGCCCGTCTGAAGATTGCAAATGAACATCTGGATGATTCTGAGAGTGATTGGGAGAAGGTGCTGTGGTCAGATGAGACTAAAATTGAGCTCTTTGGCATTAACTCAACTCGCCGTGTTTGGAGGAAGAGAAAAACTGCCTATGACCCAAAGAACACCGTCCCCACTGTCAAGCATGGAGGTGGATACATTATGTTTTGGGGGTGTTTCTCTGCTAAGGGCACAGGACTACTTCACCGCATCAATGGGAGAATGGATGGAACCATGTACCGTCAAATCCTGAGTGACAACCTCCTTCCCTCCACCAGGACATTAAAAATGACTCGTGGCAGGGTCTTCCAGCACGACAATGACCCGAAACATACAGCCAAGGCAACAAAGGAGTGGCTCAAAAAGAAGCACATTAAGGTCATGGAGTGGCCTAACCAGTCTCCAGACCTTAATCCCATCGAAAACTTATGGAGGGAGCTGAAGATCCGAGTTGCCAAGCGACAGCCTCGAAATCGTAATGATTTACAGATGATCTGCAAAGAGGAGTGGGCCAAAATTCCATCTAACGTGTGCAAACCTCATCATCAACTACAAAAAATGTCTGACTGCTGTGCTTGCCAACAAGGGTTTTGCCACCAAGTATTAAGTCTTGTTTGCCAAAGGGATCAAATACTTATTTCTCTGTGCACAATGCAAATAAATATATATAATTTTGACAATGTGATTTTCTGTTTTTTTTAAAATATAATCTATCTCTCACTGGTAAAATTAACCTAGCCTAAAAATTCTAGACTGTTCATGTCTTTGACAGTGGGCAAACTTACAAAATCAGCAAGGGATCAAATACTTATTTCCTTCACTGTATCTATCTATCTATCTATCTATCTATCTATCTATCTATCTATCTATCTATCTATCTATCTATCTATCTATCTATCTATCTATCTATCTATACCTCTCTCTCTCTCTTTAACAGAAATTCTCTACAAGTTTAGGACCATAGTCATGCTGTTACGGGACAGTATTACTGTATTTTGGGTTGATATAGCTAAGGTGTTTAGAAAGAATACAAATGTATTTTCTGCGTTCACCTTGTTGTTCCCCACGACAGTCCTGCAGAGGTGCTTCCCAGACTTCTCCACCAGGAATGGAGTTCTGACTGTTTCTAATAAGACGCTGTTTAAAGATGGAAGTGGCCAAATGAGAAACGTAACGGATCTGAGAGAAGCCGCTAAGTAAGGATCATAATTTATTCCTCTTAATTCCAGAGAATGCATTCTCACACGTTCTTTGGACCCATGCAGCCTTTGGGTTTAATCTGCTCTATGGGCCCCTTGATTGTTAGGTATGAAATATATTATTTTACACTGTTACTTTTTTAATGATGCGTTTGGAAGGCGTTGTTCAGTTTTCTACAATCCCTGACCTAATGTTGCCGATTCTATTGGATTATAAGTGGGTCAATGCCCTTTGTCAGTATTTGTTTGTATTTGATGGTGTGGCTTTATTCAAATTAATAATATCACACTGTGTTTGTGTCCCTACACTAGTCTTGAGCATGGAGTCCTGCGCGCACGCCAGACCAGTTCCGAGCATGGAGTCCTGCGCATGCGCCGGATCAGTCTTGAGCATGGACACCTGTGCGCTCGCCAGGCCAGTCTCGAGCTTGGAGTCCTGCATGTACGGCAGACCAGTCTTGAGCATGGAGTCCTGCATGTACGGCAGACCAGTCTTGAGCATGGAGTCCTGCATGTATGGCAGACCAGTCTTGAGCATGGAGTCCTGCGCGTTAGCCAGACCAGTCTCGAGCATGGAGTCCTGTGCGTGCACGCTGGACCAGTCTCGAGCATGGAGTCCTGCGCGCACCAGACCGGTCTCGAGCATGGAGTCCTGCGTGCGGCTGACCAGTCACCAGAGTAGAAGTGTATAGTATTTACTAGTAACCTGTATTAGAGTTCTGCACAGTCATTTTCTCACTGCTGGTTTTCTTGAATGTTATGTAATTGCAGGATCTGTCAAACATCGGATTATGGTTTATTTTATCCTCATAACAGCTTTCATTTTGTTTTTATAGCCATGTAACTACCATTGAACATGGAACTACCAGGTTAAAAATCACATTACCTAACGTTTTGTGTATGGCTTGTACGTGCTCAGCTAGAACAAAGCAATATTGAGGCTTACGATTAATATGCCACTTAGTCACCTTATGAATAAGGCCCCAATGAGTCAGGTATTGATGAAATATAAAGATTATTGCTGGGAATTTATAGAGTAATCCTTAGAATTGTAGCAGATAAGCTTTTGTGTCTAAACACTGTAAGCCTTATTAAAGGGGTTGTCTACTTCATTTAAAGGAGTCCTTCACCATAATCGGATCATGCTCCATAGACTGGAATCGGGACAAGATGCAACCTTCTAACGTTCATCCCATCCCGATTCTGCCTCTCGGAGGATACACAGCTTCCTTTGCTATACCCTGCCATGGGTCTGGAATGGGTATAGCAGGGGGGGGGGGCTGTACTTTTACTAAATAGTGTAATAATCATTTGAAGGCTAGGGTTCCAGAGGTGACACACTGTCGCCGTTGAGTAATTCTAAAATTGGGCAATCATCGTGGTGCAAATTCAATTTATTCCATTGAAAAAAAAAGTTGCAAGCGACCTTGAAGCCATCGCAAAAATCACAACTTTTTACAAAGAGATACATGGAGGTTGCTTTGTGGTAATTCTGAACGAGCGGTGTATGGACTGGTAGACTTTCTATTGAGTTCGTGCACCGCTCGCTTGGCTTTCCGAGCAACGCCTTTTAGAAACTAAGAGGCACAGCTTCTGCCGCTCCGTTTTAGTGATTGGTGGGGGCCTCAGTGCTCTGACCCCCACCGATCAAATCTTCTGACATGTCACTATGACATGTCACATTTTTTTTCAAAGTAGAGTTACACTTTACTGCAAAATATGAGTTTTTAAAAGCAGAGACATTTCCTAATGGGTACACTCTCCTTGAGAAATTCCCCATTATTTTGCAGTTTTGTGCCGGATTATCAGACTTTTTGGATTATTGGATGCAGGACTGAAGGAATTTATAGCAGCCAGTAGTACAACACTCCTACATAAATCCCCCCATCCCTGTCATAGTCTCATCTTGGCATATAAATTGCAGGGAAAAAGCCATCTCTCAAAGTTTGCCATATAGGCACAGGCCAATGGTTTCTCATTGTAATTCCGCCCTTGAAGAGATATTGCTGTGTTCTAAGCTGAATACATAGACGATGCATGGAAGCCAGCACTGAACACATGCATATAATATGTCATCTGATTTTAACCCATTAATAAAGGTGATGATGTGTGACTTCCCCCCCAGGAGACGCATTTAATGCTGCAGGGGGTAACGCCTGGCATCTCAGCTGCTTTTACGCATGACACAATTTAATCCTTTTATTTTGCAGGCATTTTGATAGTATTGGGCATGTTAGAATTCGGGGTGCACCTGTCATTCACACACAGAAAAAATGGCTACTTCCTAAGCGTGTGACAGGTGGACACAATATAAGGGGTCCTAATCCATTATGGACTTTTCAATCATTTATGCAACATTTATCATGTAATAAAGACCAGAGATGAAGCTTCAAGTTAATGGGCTCCGTTGCAAAATCGGGATTAGGGCCGTAACTATAGGAGGTACAGAAGTAGCAGTTGCAACTGGGCCCCGCTGCCCATGTATTATAAATGACACATGGTAGGTGGGGGCCCCGTTACGGACTTTGCATTGGGGCCCAGTAGCTTCTGCCAGAGCTCTCACTTTTATATTCCTTTTGTGACAGAGCGGTCTTTAGGTTCCCTCAGACAGCAGGGCCCAGGAGTGACTGCAGCCCCTATAGCTTATAACCACTATTAGTAATGGGGAAAATTAGTTTAAGAGACGCCAGACTACTTTCCTGCTAGCCTTATCATCTATTGTCATTTTTAGGGTAGCCATAAATGGGCAGACGTCTCATTAATACCAGGGGTTTGCATTGCTGGCATGATGTCATTATAAAAGCATTGTCTCAAACCCATGTGTGCCTCGGTGTATCATGGGCAGTACAACGCAAAACAATGGATGCCAATGGGATATAGTCCTACCCTAAGGGGGATTTTAAAAGGCTGAATTAAATATAAAAGGAGTCTGGTATATATTCCTGCATACACCTAGATGAACAAGTATTATATACTGGATCTATGTTTGTGTCTTCTTGCAGCTCCCCCTTATTGTATTTGGGGTCTATGGTAGGTCAGGATGCCTAGAAACCTTGTGACTTCCTCTCTAGGTGACGACCACTTGAGTACATGTAACTATGTGTACAGAAGTGGCCAGAGGAAGTTCTATCTGCTACATATTAGACTGCCTCTACATCCTACACAGACTTGCTTTAGGTCCCTTCCCCAGCAGAAAGCATGAGAAGATTGCAGGATAAAGATTAGGATAAAAAAACATGTAACATGAGAAAGACGGAGGCTTGGGGTAGCAAACGAACTTAAGCTTTATATAACCTGTATAATAAGAAACTATCCGCCCCATCATCCCGCAGCTGATATCATACTAAAGCGCTCAGTATTGGTTAAGGCCCTGAGAATTATTATTCTCGAAATTTCTAACATTTGCCTCTAATAACAATTGTATCCTCTTCCATATAACATTTGTTGCATAGATATAATATGGCTGTAATAGAACCGTACTAATTTACATTATAAATCTGAGCTCAGAATTGTACTTATTTTTGTGAACTTACATCTTTGTGTTCATTTTTCTTCATTTTCCTTTTAATTACCAGTGGGATAAACGCTGTACTTGATGCCAGATCCATTGGGATGAAGATTTTTGAGGACTATGCGAGTTCCTGGTACTGGATCCTAATGTAAGTGATAATGTATGGCTGTGTTCACATCTGCGTCCTGGTTTTAGTTAATAACAAAAAAAAACAAGCCGCAGTGCCGGATCTCATATGATGGATACCACCAACGCCCACCAGACCCCATGGCTTACAATGTTGTCCACTAGTCCCATCGTGGCATCCGTCAAATATGACGGAATCTGTGACGAAGGTGCCAACACGGATGTGAACTTTGAGTGGATTTCCCCTTTAAGAACAGCCATATTATTACCCCCTGTGAACCAGGCCTTAAAGAGTTAAAAGATATGATTCCCGTCTTAATTAGTTCCAGCTTGGGTTCGTTTCTCAGTTTCGGTTTTTGATCCCATGTTTAACATATCTGCTGCTTTTATTATGTCAAGTTGGCAAAGAGCAAATAATCTAATTTACTCATAAGTGATAAGAAATCTTTTAGGTGCCGTGGACTCGCTGCTTCCTAGAGTCGTAATTCTAAACAAACATACAATTTTCGGAATTTGTAAGCAAAAAAAAAAACCTTGTTCTTTTATGTTTCATGTGTTTTCCTCATAGAGCCCTCTTTATTGCTATGGTCATCAGCCTCCTCTTCCTCATACTTCTAAGATTCACCGCGGGGGTACTTTTCTGGATTTTTATATTCGGTGTCATAGGAGTTGTGGGGTACGGTAAGTTTTGTATACTTCAATGAGGCTGAGTCTATGGAGGTCATGTATATAAACTCGCGCAACCAATATTTTGGACTAATAGTGGTACAAAAATTGGCGCCATACTTATATGTGGCTTATGTTATTTCTTTCCCACTTTCACCATTGATAAGAGTTTTCTGTTTGTGGGTGTGACTGGATATGTTGCAGACGTACACCCCATTTATAAGGCACATCTAACAATATGTCCCCAAAAAAACAGTTGGCCGGCTTACAAAAGGTTAAATCTAGTATCAAAGGGTTCTGCGAAAAGGAGAAATATAACACGTCCTCATCACTGAGGACTGGTGGCCATCTTTTCTCCTGAAATGCGGGGCAGGTGTGTGCTCATGGTTCATACCAATGCTTTCCAGACCTTCTGCACTACAGCGAGTAGCACAGAGACTGGAGGTTGTTTCCAGCCAACACTGAAGACATTGTCCGTTTCACTGAAATATTTTATAAAAAAAACATGAAAAGCTTGGACGGGATTTACTTTTATCAAAATCACCTCCTGCTTGTCCACAGGGCTGTTTTCTAGATGATTTATCAAGCTAGATAGACATTTCAAGAGTAGTGGAGGGGTTAATGCCAGTTTTTCTGGTGGTCTAGGGTAGTGGAGGGGTTAATGGCTGCATCTCTAATGGTTTAGGGTATTGGAGGTGTTAATGGTAGTTTTCCTGGTGGTCTATGCTAGTGCAAGTATTAATTGCTGTTTCACTGGTGGTCTAGGGTAGTGAGGGCGCTAATGCCAGTATTCCTGGTGGTCTAGGGTAGTGGACGGGTTAATGGTTGTTTCCTTGGGGGTCTAAGGTAGTGGAAGTGTTAATGGTTGTTTCCTTGGGGTCTAGGGTAGCGAGGGGATTAATGCCAGTTTTCCTGGTGGTCTAGGGTAGTAGACGGATTATTGGCTGCTTTCCTGGTGGTCTAGGGTAGTGGAGGGTTTAATGGTTGTTTCCCTGGTGGTCTAGGGTAGTGGAAGTGATTCACTGGTGGTCTAGGGTAGTAGAGGGGTTAGTGCCAGTTTTCCTGGTGGTCTCTGGTAGTAGAGGGGTTAATGGCTTCTAGCCTGGTGGTCTCGATTAGTAGAGGGGTTAATACCTTGTCTACGGCAGGGGTTTACAGACTCCCCCTGGCTCCAGCTTTGTCTGCTGTCTCTATAACAGGTAGTTAAACTTGATGTGCACATTGCTTTCGGCTTCCTGCTTCCGCCCATCAGTGGTCCCACAGATCAGTGCAGGGGAGGGATACAGGGTGTTGCTGGTGGGATTAAACAGCCTAACAGTTCTCTCTATTATCGGGCAGAGATTTGATCATCGCTTTACCTGATCACAATAGGAACCTCCCACTCAGCGCCAACACCCCCCCCACCCCAGTCAAAGGGCCAGCACCCAGGGCAGTGGAACCCCGCCTGGCCGTACTTGTCACAGTAAAGTCTCTGTGGAAGTTCATTATCATTTATATGAATTCTATTTTTGGATGTCTTTTATATACAGGATAAGAAAGGTGTCTCCCACTCTTCCTGATATCCAGTGCTGTAGACTGTCTGTCTGGTACCCCTCCCCCCACCTACCCCTGGTTCTTTATGCAGAATTGATAGCATCCATGGAAGGAGCGCTGAGGGTCTGTAAAGTGCTTCCTTAAAGTGATCAGTATGTAATTCTCCCTTTCACTCTTGCAGGCATATGGCATTGCTTTTGGGAATATAACAACTTAAAAGGGGTCCCTGGATCCGACTTAACCATCTATGACATCGGGCTGCAGACAGACTTCAGGGTCTACCTACAGCTGAGGGACACGTGGTTGGCATTTAGTAAGTATTTCTGTGAAACTAAACATTGTACATAAGGAGATAAAAGAGTTTGCTAGAAACAAGTGTAAAGCCTATGTTCACCTTTGAGCATCATTTCCCTGAGTTACAGGCTGTATTCTACACCAAAGCTGCATTCATAATGTTTTAGGCTTCAGAGAGGAAATCTCCCAGAGCATTCCCTAGTTGGTCAGTGTCTGTACAATGCTTGCTCTTGTGTTTGTAGTCTGTGAAGTGTGACTTTTATACCAGACACTGTATTTGATATAGGAATAACTAAAAGGCCCTTTTACACGGGCCAATGATCCGATAGCGATCATTCATACGAACACTTGGTACCGATCATTGCCCTCTGTAAACAGAGCAAAGATCAGCGGCTAAACAAGAAAACGCTTGTTCATTAACTGATCACATCTTTTATGCAGCCAAAAAAATGGTCGCTAGTCAGCAGCACATCTCCCTGTGTAAATGTAGCAAATGCCTGGGGATGAATGATGGTAACGATCGATCATCCCCAGACTAAATGATCATTGATGTATTAAAAAGGGAGCAAACGAGTGCCGATCAACAAGTTGTATTCGGCGCTCGTTTTAAAGGTGGCAATCGCAGGTAAATATCTGCTCATGTAAGACCGCCTCAAGTACCTTCCTAAATTATAGGAGCTTAGCTGAACTGTTAGGGGTTTGTTGACTGTTTTCAACAGCAACCAGCAAACGTGAGAATGCAGCTCTGAAGTATAATACAGGCTGTAACTCAGGATCAGTACGAGCATACTTCCCAACAGTCCCGATTTGGCAGGACAATTCCCCAAACTTGAATGCAAAAGGGCCAGAACTTATGAATGTTGTTCAAAGGTGAATTCTCTGATTGCATTGCTGTTCATATAGCTGCACTGTAACGAGCCTTGCAGTTGTGTGAGCAGGAATGGAGGTTTTCAGCCCCTGGATTTCAATAATAATGCTTCAATTCACTGATTGCAAGCAAAGACCTTAAAAACGGTAAGGAATTGAAAAACAAAGTATATTGGAAAGTGGCAGAACTTTTCATTTTACAATGATTACGTTTCATTCACATAAACCAGAAACCAGTTTAAATGTTTAATATTACAATGCCGCTACATACACAGACTACATATACAGTATATACAGGGCCATATGTATCAGGGGTTGTCCATGGTTTATAACATGGTGCAGAGGCACACCAAGGATTTCCTACACCAAGGGCAAAGGTTTAGTTTGCCACCCTAGCCCTGTATCTAAATACTCTAATAAAGGCAGAGGGGCACCTGACCCTTCTGGCACCCTGGATGCTACGCCAGCCCCCACTAGCTACACCCCTGACATGGTGCTTTTTTGGAGACGTCATGTTTAAACCTGTAAATGTTGTGAACTTTAGTGCAATATGTCAACTCATCCCTGCTTGATGTCCCTTATATCTTCTCTGGGGGTCTGTGCTCCACATTTCGCTTTTCTTGTATTTATGAAGGAATGTTATTTAAGCCATCACAGCAGACTGTCTGTATTCTTCCTCAGTGATTATCCTCTGCATTGTTGAAGTTATCATCATCCTCATGTTGATCTTCTTAAGAAACCGAATCAGAATCGCCATCGCACTGTTGCAGGAGGGAAGCAGGTACTATAACCCAAAATACGGGACCTCAAATCACACAATGTTCTGCCTTCAGATAAGACCTCATGCACCATATTAGGGATTCATGTCATGTAGATCCTTAATATGGAATTAATGCATTTAAATGCGACCATGCATACCGCTGTATATAAAAAAAATATTTTTTATGGGCAGTCCACATAATAAAAATTAATTGCAGCATGCGTAAGTGGATGTTGTATAGCATTTTCAGTGTTTCTAGGGGGGGAAAAATCTGTCTGTGATGCATCACCCCATACAGTCCCATAGTGAGCACTGCATGACGTACCAGAATACACTCGTTCGTTTGCATGAGGCATATGATGTGCATGCAGCATGAGGATGTATTTGAGGGAAATAGTGAGTTTGACTGAAGGACACAGGCAGCCACTAGAGGTCGCTCTATACAACTTTTTGTTCCATTACCAAAAATGAGGTTGTAAAGTAAAATACAGCAGACCACATACATATTAATTTATAATTACATTTATTGTAATCAATTGTTATAAAGTGTGCACAAGTAGTAAACGTTAGAGAAAAAGTTCCATACAGGTTTTACCTTCATTTAAAAGCCTTGGTGCTTATTTGAAAATAACCTTACTGCAAGATAGATAGATATTAGATAGATAGTAGACAGTAAAATGACCATCAGCCCACCACTCACAGTAAAATGACAATCAGCCCCCCACTCACAGTAAAATGAACAATAACCCCCCCCACAGTAAAATGACCATCAGCCCCCCACTCACAGTAAAATGACCATCAGCCCAGCACTCACAGTAAAATGAGCATCAGCCCCCCACTTACGGTAAAATGAACAATAACACCCCCCCCACAGTAAAATGACCATCAGCCCGCCACTCTCACTAAAATGACCATCAGCCCGCCACTCACAGATTCCCCCTGTAGATAGTGCCACACAGCCCCCTTGTAAGTAGTGCCACACAGCCCCTGTAGGTAGTGCCACACAGCCCCTGTAGGTAGTGCCACACAGCCCCTGTAGGTAGTGCCACACAGCCCCTGTAGGTAGTGCCACACAGCCCCCTTGTGAGTAGTGCCACACAGCCCCATTGTAGGTAGTGCCACAAAGCTCCCTTATAGGTAGTGCCACACAGCCCCCTGGTAGGTAGTGCCACACAGCCCCCTGGTAGGTAGTGCCACACAGCCCACTGGTAGGTAGTGCCACACAGACCCCTTGTAGGTAGTGCCACACAGCCCCCTGTAGGTACTGCCACACAGCACCCTTGTAGGTAGTGCCACACAGCACCCTTGTAGGTAGTACCACACAGCTCCCTTGTGGTAGTTCCACACAGCCCCCTTGTAGGTAGTGCCACACAGCCCCCTTGTAGATAACAGCCCCCCTTCCTGTAGATAGCGCCAGTGTAGCTCCCTGAAGGAGCGGAATCCCCCTTTGGCTGGGGATTCTGACCCTGGAGCGCTCCGCTTGATGTCTCTGTCCATATATGGACAGTGACATCAGGGGCAACTCCTGAAGCAGAATCTCCGTCCACAGCGTTGCCGACGCTGTGACCAGGGATTCCACTCCAGGAGAAGCCCTGTCGTCTGTGTCCATTTATGGACAGCGATTTCAAGGGCTTCTCCTGGAGTGGACTCCCTGGTCACAGAGTTGGCAACGCTGTGGACGGGGATTCCACTTCAGGAGTTGCCCCTGATGTCACTGTCCATATATAGACAGAGACATCAAGCGCTCCGTCAAGGGGATTCCGCTCCTTCAGGGAGCTACAGTGGCCGCTAGTAGATAGCAGAGCAGGAAGATACCTCCCTGCTCTGCTATAGTGGCGTCGATTACTGCTGTAGCAGCGGCTGCTTGCGGCGACGCCCCTGTTTCCGCTAGCAGCCGCTATGGCTGCTACAGCGGTAGCGACGCCACTGAGTGAAGAAATCGCCGGGCCCTGGCGCTTGTGAAACAAGCAGGGGAAGGGATACTAGATAGATAGATAGATAGATAGATAGATAGATAGATAGATAGATAGATAGATAGATAGATAGATAGATAGATAGATAGATAGATAGATAGATAGATAGATAGATAGATAGATAGATTTGAGGTTCTTTCCTATGTTATGTGTAGCGTTGGTTCTCCGGGTATTACGTCAGCGCAGGGACCATCTGAGTGAAGTTTTCTTGATGTGACATATAGATCAGTACAGTAATAGTAGCAGTAATACAATGTATATTCTGGTAAATCGGATGCTCCATAGAAAAGTCTATAAATTTCGGGAAACCCAGGAGCTTAAGATAAAATATTACCACAAAATCTATTTGGACAAATGTCCTAATCTATTCTGAACTGTGTCTGTATTCTCTATTACAATATAATGTTTCTATGATCTCACCTGTCACAACGTAACGCTTTATTCTGCAGGGCTATCGGCTATATCATGTCAACCCTGTTTTATCCCATCATCACTTTCATCCTGATCGCCATCTGCATCTCGTACTGGGCTGTCACCGCTGTGTATCCTTTATATCGCCTCAATATGCTGCAATTCAGACCTGGCAGCAGGCGGTAAACATATGGAAATGTTCACTGGGAATGATGAGATGTTTCTCCTTAACTCTCGGTACAAGATTTCTGGCCACGTCCGGAGAGGCTGTATATAAAGTGATGGCCAATAAGACCCACTGCCAATATGCTGGCACAGTCTGTGCCCCTGAAGTAAGTCATCATATAACAGATCACTATATCTCAGCTTCCTGGAGCCCATCAAGAAGAGAGGGGTATTGGGGTGACTCCAGGACTGGTATTTTTGCAGATTCCCTATTGCTATTGTACCACTAGTGTCCCTAGAGGGCTTCAAGGGGAGATCATATTTCCAACTATATTTTGGGATCATCGTCTGAGGTCTGGTATTTGCTTAATTGTCTATGCTGAGGTCTGGGTTCTCAGTTCTTGAGACTGGGTGCTGGGTTCTGGAGACTAGGTGCTGAGTTCTGGAGACTGGGTGCTGAGGTTCTTGAGAGACTGGGTGCTGAGTTCTGGAGACTGGGTGCTGAGGTTCTTGAGAGACTGGGTGCTGAGGTTCTTGAGAGACTGGGTGCTGAGGTTCTTGAGAGACTGGGTGCTGAGGTTCTTGAGAGACTGGGTGCTGAGGTTCTTGAGAGACTGGGTGCTGAGGTTCTTGAGAGACTGGGTGCTGAGGTTCTTGAGAGACTGGGTGCTGAGGTTCTTGAGAGACTGGGTGCTGAGGTTCTTGAGAGACTGGGTGCTGAGGTTCTTGAGACTGGGTGCTGAGGTTCTTGAGACTGGGTGCTGAGGTTCTTGAGACTGGGTGCTGAGGTTTGGAGGCTGAGGTCTGGAGACTGGGTGCTGAGGTCTGGAGACTAGGTGCTGAGGTCTGGAGCTTAGGTGCTGAGGTCTGCAGACTGGGTGCTGAGGTTCTTGAGACTGGGTGCTGAGGTCTGGAGACTGGGTGCTGAGGTTCTTGAGACTGGGTGCTGAGGTTCTTGAGACTGGGTGCTGAGGTTCTTGAGACTGGGTGCTGAGGTTCTTGAGACTGGGTGCTGAGGTTCTTGAGACTGGGTGCTGAGGTCTGGAGACTGGGTGCTGAGGTTCTTGAGACTGGGTGCTGAGGTCTGGAGACTTGGTTCTGAGGTCTGGAGAGTGGGTGCTAGGGTGCGATATCTTAAGTTTTGTGCCATATAAAGAGATAACCGCCAATGTCTTTGGGTACAGTTCATGTGCACTAGTCATGATTTAAGGGTGGCGGTGGTCGTTAAGGGGCATGTTCTGTATAGTAAGGTACGAGCTTATGTTTTGTATGTGTGTGCCCCTCATGGAGCTCATTGCAGCACTTTCTTCTCACTTCAGCAGTTGTTATAAATATTTTTTTGTCCCTATTTTTTTTTTACATTCTAGACCTTCAATACGACTGATGTGACTAAGCAGTGTCCCGGGGTTCAGTGCACATTTGCATATTACGGGGGTGAAAGTGTCTACTATCGATACATCCTGATCTTTCAGCTTTGTAACATCTTCGTGTTTCTGTGGCTGGTGAATTTCTCCATCGCTCTGGGGCAGTGCACTCTCGCCGGGGCATTTGCCTCCTATTATTGGGCTTTCAAGAAACCTGCTGACATCCCAACATGCCCTCTATTTTCATCCTTTGGGCGAGCAATACGGTAAAGTACATGGGAGGGATTCCATAAAACAAGCAGAATTGCTCTGTTTTCACTGCCTGGTAGTTTCTATTGGAAACAGTCAACAAGTTTGTTGACAAGCACACCCATCAGATTATCTGAGCTCCTATAATGCAGGGGGACAGTTTGTTTTCCCTACAACCGATTACTGTATAATGGCTGGTGTAAAGATAACACTACCTAGAATGCAAATCTGTGCGCAGATAGTGAGCCAGCAAAGATTGCTGAGAAATTTCAGCTCTGAAGCCTGCAGAATTATGAATGCAGCTCTTGAGTATAATTCAGGCTGTAACTCAGGATCATTAAAAGATAAGCAATGTAATGTATTTGCAAATTTGTGAATTTGGAGACAAGGTATTTATGTGAGTAATACCAACCCTTTTTTACAGCGCTGCGGACTATGTTGGTGCTTTATAAGAAAGCAATATGTAGTTAAGTATAGTATATAAATTGTAACATTATGTTCAAAGGTGAACATATGCTTCTGTTGGTTTCATATTATAAATGGCAGAACAAAAAGTACACGTGGCACGTACATAATAATCCTGCCCGAATATAATCCAAATTGTATGATAAAACTATGGTTTGAATAAAATTTCCTGATCACCCAGTGGCTAGTAGTGGTACTACACCCTTTTTTTCTCCTATAGAGAATAGATATTGCAATGAAACTGACCACCATGTGGCCAATAGTGGTAATACACCTTTAATAGCATAATTATGTTATTATAAATAGAACTGCCCTTTTTTACCTATTTCAGTACATTTACACCACCAAGTGGTAAGACATGGTACTACATGTTTTACTTGCATAGTCGGATGAGTATGACAACGTACCAGTTATTACAATAACACACTAGAATGGCCCTGTTCTTCTTTTTAAATAGTCTTACAAGCCGCTTGATGTTCTAGAACTAAAACACATTGTGTATGTCAAGTAGATAAATACAAAGGCGAATTTTAAATATTGTTGGAACGGTTGGTGCCTAATTCTGTGTCACTGACCTTTCCTTTTTTTCAGATTTCACACTGGATCGCTGGCATTTGGCTCCCTCATCCTGGCTCTTGTACAGTTTATACGAATCATATTGGAATATTTAGACCATAAACTTAAAGGTAAATGTCCAATTTCTAAGAAGCTTCAGTATATGGGGCTATCTGGGGCTTTTGTAAAAGAAAATATTTAGCAAATGATAATGAGGTAAACCCTGGGTACACTGGGGCACAATAGACTGAACCTCAGTTGTAGTCCCACCAACCCCCCCCCCCAACAAAAAAATAATAATAATCCCTGGCGGTTAAGGAGTTAGTGGTAATATTCCTGGTGGTCCAGGGTGATGAAGGTTATAATAATGGTCTAAGATTGCTTGGCGCTTCATTATTACACAACTGATGTCCAGTGATTTTGTCACATATCCAGTCCAGCCTCTGGTGAAGACTTTTTGTCCTGGTAATAGCTGACAATACAGAAAGATGTAGTTCTATTCTTGGGTTCTGCCTGGGGATTCGGGCCCTAGAGTAATGCCTCTTGCGCATGACCATGTGTGTCGGCCGGGTCCCGTCCGTGATCTGTGGAAAGATAGGACATGTTCTATCTTTCCACAGATTGGAAAGTCTGGTCCGTTTTCACAGACCCAATTCACCCGCTAAAGTGGGTGCCACTCTGATGCCGTGAAAAACGGCCCGAGTGGCACTTTGTCGTGTGCAACGGCATAACATAATAAAATTCTGGCTGCCTGCAATCACCACTAGGGGAGGCTTATGAGTTTATTGAAGACTAATTTATACAGCTCCTATTGAACTCGATACAGCAGCTCCTAAGCTCCCCCTAGTGGCAGGCAGAATTTAATAATTTAACTGCATGAGCAGAAGCAGGGGATTTGCAGTTCTGTAGTGTAAAATGTTTTTGATGTTCTTCATGTTTTAATAATAAAATGTGTTATGTTTCATTGATTTGTAATTTTAATTGATCTCTTCTGTCTTCAGCATCCCAGAATTCCTTTGCTAAGTTCTTATTGTGTTGCCTCAAATGCTGCTTCTGGTGCCTGGAAAAGTTCATAAAGTTTATAAACAGGAATGCGTACATCATGGTGAGGACACGTGTGGCCGTATATAATCACATTATCTATCCTGCCATCCCCTAATGTATACAATATTTATTTCTGGAATTGCTCTTTTTACAGGCATGGGCAATTCAATTTCTTCACCATTAGCTGTGATTGCCATGATCATGACCTTGCAAGGTTGCAAGCAATCTCACAAAAAAAATATTACCGTGCATTTGCGATGGTCACAAGGTCACTTACGACTTTATTTTTTTTCCATAGTAAAACATCAAGGTCGTATGGCGGTAATCCTGCAATTTTACGACTCACATTCTCCATTATGTTACTTTGTAGCCCTAGCCTTAAATTGAAGCTCTAGCTTTTATCTACATGTCGTTGTCTGGTACATTCTGTGCTGGTCAATTTCATAATATTTCTGTATAGGCATAAAGTTAAAAAATAACATTCTTTCTCCTGCAGCTGCCACTAGAGGGAGCTAAGGAGCTTACTGTATACTGTCTTATTATTGAATTTAACCCCTTCCCTCTTTGGCCGCTTTTGACCTTCCTGACAGAGCCTCATTTTTCAAATCTGACATGTTTCACTTTATATGGTAATAACTCCGGAATGCTTTTACCTATCCAAGTGATTCTGAGACTGTTTTCTCGTGACACATTGGACTTTATGTTACTGGCAAAATTTGCCCGATACATTCAGTATTTAATTGTGAAAAACACCAAAATTTAGCGAAAAATTGCAAAAATTTGCATTTTTCTCAATTTAAATGTATCTGCTTGTAAGACAGGCAGTTATACCACACAAAAATGTTGCTAACTAACATCCCCCATATGTCTACTTTAGATTGGCATCGTTTTTTGAACATCATTTTATTTTTCTAGGACGTTATAAGGCTTAGAACTTTAGCAGCAATTTCTCACATTTTCAAGAAAATTTCAAAATGCTATTTTTACAGGGGCCAGTTCAATTGTGAAGTGGGTTTGAGGTCCTTAGATATTAGAAACCCCCAATAAGTCACCCCATTTAAAAAAATGCACCCCTCAAAGTATTCAAAACAGCATTTAGAAAGTTTCTTAACCCTTTAGACATTGCGCAGGAATTAAGGCAAAGTAGAGGTGAAATTTACAAAGTTCATTATTTTTTTCCAGAAATTCATTTTGAATCCATTTTTTTTGTACCACAGAATGTTTTACCCAAGAAATGCAACTCAATATTTATTGCCCAGGTTCTGCAGTTTTAGGAAATATCCCACATGTGGCTCTAGTGCGCTGCTGGACTGAATCACCGGCCTCAGAAGCAAAGGAACACCTGGTGGATTTTGGGTCTCCTTTTTATTAGAATATATTTTAGGCACCATGTCAGCTTTGAACAGGTCTTGTGGAACTAAAACAGTGGAAACCCCCCAAAAGTGACCCCATTTGGGAAACTACACCCCTCGAGGAATTTATCTAGGGGTGTAGCAAGCATTTTGACCGGCCAGTTTTTTTGCAAAAATGTTTGGAACTAGGCCATGAAAATGAAAATCTAAATTTTTTCAAATAAAATGTAGGTTTAGCTAATTTTTTTTCATTTCCAAAAGAACTAAAGTAGAAAAAGCACCACAACATTTGTAGAGCAATTTCTCCCAAGTAAAACAATACCCCACATGTGGTAATAAACGGTTATTTGGACACACAGCAGGGCTTAGAATGGAAAGAGCGCCATTTGGCTCTTGGAGCTCAAATTTAGCAGGAATGGTTTGCGGAGGCCATGTCGCATTTGCAAAGCCCCCTATGGGATAAAACAGTGGAAACCCCCAACAAGTGACCCCATTTTGGAAACTATACCCCTTGAGGAAATTATCTAGGGGTATAGTGAGCATTTTGACACCACAGGTTTTTTGCAGAAATTTTTGGAAGTAGGCTGTGAAAATGAAAATCTTCATTTTTTCAAATAAAATGTAGGTTTAGCTAATTTTTTTTCATTTCCACAAGGACTAAAGGAGAAAAAGCACCATAAAATTTGTATAGAAATTTCTCCCGAGTAAAACAATACCCCACATGTGGTCATAAACGGCTGTTTGGACACACGGCGAGACTGAGAAGGGAAAGAGCGCCATTTGGCTTTTGGAACTCAAATTTAGCAGGAATGGTTTGCGGAGGCCATGTCGCATTTGCAAAGCTCCTGAGGGGACAAAACAGTGGTAAACCCCCAACAAGTGACCCCATTTTGGAAACTACACCCCATGAGGAAATTATCTAGGAGTACAGTGAGCAGTTTGACCCCACAAGTGTTTTACAGAACTTATTGTAAGTAGGCCGTAAAAATGAAAATCGACATTTTTTGAAATAAAATGTAGGTTTAGGTTTTTTTTTTCATTTCCACAAGGACTGAAGGAGAAAAAGCACCATAAAATTAGTAAAGCAACTTCTCCCGAGTAAAACAATACCCCACATGTGGTCATAAACGGCTGTTTGGACACACGGTAGGGCTCAGAATGGAACTAGCACCATTTGGATTTTGGATAGTGTCTGGGTGTCATGTCATATTTGCTGAGCCCCTGTAGTACTAGTACAGTGGAAACACCCCAAAATTGACTCCATTTGGGAAACTGCACCACCTGAGGAATCATCTAGGGGTATAGTGAAAATTTTGATCCCAAAGGTTTTTTGCTGAATTAATTAGAATTAAGCCATGAAAATGAAAAATATATATTTTTTCCAACAAGATGTCGTTTTAGATCAACATTTTTCATTTTTATAAGGAATAGAGAAGAAAAAGCACCCCAACATTTGTAAAGTAATTTCTCCCGAGTACAGTAACGCCCCATATGTGGTTATAATCGGCTGTTTACGTATATGGGAGGGTTCAGAAGAAAAGGAGTGGTATTTGACTTTTGGAGCGTAGATTTTTCTGGAATGGTTTGCGGACGCCATGTTGCATTTGCAAAACCCCTGATGTACCAAACAAAAGTGACCCCGTTTTAGAAACTACACCCCTAAAGGCATTTATCAAGGGGTGTAGTGAGAATTTAGACTCCACAGGTGTTTTTCAGAAATGAATACGCAGTGGATTGTACAAAGTGAAAATTGCAATTTCTCCACTGATCTGCCTATTCATCGCACAAGATGTTGTGCCCCTAGAGAATCTTACCCCATAAATTGTTAAGCGGGTTCTCCCGGGTATGGTAATGCCTTACTTGTGGCCATAAATTGCTGTTTGGGCTAAGCTGTAGGGCTAAGAAGGAATAGACCGCCATTTTGAGCATGGATTTTGCTTGGTAGTTTTGTTTGGGGTTTTGCTGGTATTTCCGTTTATAATGTGGTGGCATATGTAAGCTGGGCGGAGTGTATCAGGGTATATGTAATCTGTGCGGAGTACATCAGGGCATAATAAGAGGGTATAATAATGGGGTAAATAATACAATTATCCATAGATGTGTGTTACGATGTGAAGCGATCCGTTATGCACAGGCCAGTGTCACACTGATAAACGGTTTTCTTTCTTATCCCCCTTCTGTAATGCTCTGCACCTTTTGGGGACTTTTTCTCCTTCGTAGTTTGGGAAATATTGCTGGGAAAGTTTTGCGCTGGTATAATACGGGCGCCCTCGCTTCCAGCGGATGTTCTATGTCCCTGCCCTTTCCTAGTTCCTAAATACTAGGGCCCTGAAACTGAAGGAATGTTCCCCTCCGGCCTGCGCATTGAGATGTTTTTTCATCACCGCATTACTAGTGCCGTAACTTTTTTGTTTTTCAGTTGATTGAGCGGTGTGCGGGCTCGTTTTTTGCGAGACGGGCTGTAGATTTTATTGGTACCATTTTAGAACACATACGACTTTTTGATCACTTTTTATTTCATTTTTTGGTAAAGGAAATTACCAAAAACAAGCAATTCTGGAATCGTTTTTTATTGTTTTTTTTATCGGCATCCACAGTGCGCCCTAAATTACATGTTCGCTTTATTCTGCGGGTCGATACGATTACGGCGATACCAAATTTATATAGTTTTTTTTATGTATTGCAGCTTTTGCACAATAAAATCACTTTTTTTATAAAATCATTTGTTTTCTGTGTCGCCATATTGTAAGACCCATAACTTTATTATTTTTGCGTGCACAAAGCGGTGTCAGGGATTATTTTTTGCGGGACGGATTGCCGTTTTTATTAGTACTATTTTGGAGTAAATGTGACTTTTTGATCACTTTTTATAGCATTTTTTGGAAGGAGATGTGACCTAAAAACAAAGATTCTGGCGTTGTTTTTCATGTTTTTTTTTTACGGCGTTCACCGTGCGGGATAAATTACATAATAGTTTTGTAGTTTGGGTCGTTGCGGACGCGGCGATACCAATTATGTATAGTTTTTTTTATTTTTACGGTTTTTCCCATAATAAAAGACTTACTATGGGGAAAAAGTCAGTTTAGCTTTATTTTTATTTGAAATGTGTGTGTTTTTATTGTTTTACCACATTTTTATTAACTTTTTTTTACTTTTCTGACTTGTCCCACTAGGGGACATGAGGGCCTGATGCCCCGATCGCTACTCTAATACACTGCACTACATACGTAGTGCAGTGTATTAGCGCTGTCAGTTATTCACTGACAGCAAGCCTATGAGGACACGCCGAAGGCGGGTCCTCATCGGCTCCCGTACAAGGCAGACTGGGACGCCATTTTCTGGCGTCCGATTGCCACAGCAACCCAGCGATTGCATCACTGGGTTGCCGATCGGGTGAAAACCTATCAGATGCTGCGCTCTTTTGAGCGCAGCATCTGAGGGGTTAATCTGCCGGATCGGAGAATAGCTCCGGTCCTGGCAGTTACAGGAGGGTGCCAGCTGTATAATACAGCTGTCACCCCGCGGTGATGGTGCCGGTTCTGCTTCTGAGCCCGCACAATCACTGCGCCGTACATGTACGGCGCTTTGCGGGAACCACCTCCCGACAGCGCCGTACATGTACGGCGCATGTCGGGAAAGGGTTAATGTGTAACAGTATGCAGTAATATATATATATATATATATATATATATATATATATATATATATATGTATGTATAATTGTTTCATGATATGCATCTTCTATGTGTTGTATAGACCTGATTACACATAACTGATCTTAATTTTTCTATTCCAGATTGCCATCTATGGAAAAAACTTCTGCACGTCAGCTAAGGATGCGTTCTTTCTGTTGATGCGGAACGTTGTGCGGTATGTGTCAGCGCCTTCTGTTCTGAGACTAAATATTGTATCTAATTATTTTATACAGATTAGGCTGGGTTCACAAGAGCATGTTCGGTCCGTAAAGGATGGAACGTATTTCGGCCGCAAGTCCCAGACCGAACACACTGCAGGGAGCCGGGCTCCTACCATCATAGTTATGTATGACGCTAGGAGTCCCTGCCTCTCCGTGGAACTGCTGTCCCGTACTGAAAACATGATTACAGTACGGGACAGTTGTCCTGCAGCGAGGCAGGGACTCCTAGCGTCGTACATAACTATGATGCTAGGAGCCCGGCTCCCTGCACTGTGTTCGGTCCGGGACTTGTGGCGGAAATACGTTCCGTCCATTACGGACCGACCATGTTCGTGTGAATCCAGCCTTACAGTGCACCTCTACCCAAAACCTAAAAACTCAGATTTGATTGCAGTTAACACCCCTCGCCCCTCCACTCAGTTATTATCATGGGAATCCAGCAAATTGTCACAGTTTGGCCTCGGGACAGGAGTCTGGACCCACTCTATTACTATTAGGGTATGGTCACATGCACTGTTTTCAGACGTAATTCAGGCATTTTACGCCTCGAATTACGCCTGAAAAAACGCCTACAAACATCTGCTCATTGCTTGCAATGGGTTTTCCGATGTTCTGTTCCCACGAGGTGTAATTTTACGCGTCGCTGTCAAAAGACGGCACGTAAAAAGACGCCCGCGAAAAAGAAGTGCATGACACTTCTTGGGACGTTTTTGGGGACGTTTTTCATTGACTCCATTAAAAAACAGCTGCAATAACGTCCGTAAAATACGCTGTGAAAAACGCGAGTTTTTAAAAAACGTCTGAAAACATACCCTTAGATTTGGTTATGGCTAACCACCAACAATATAAGAGTTAACCAGGGTCACCAATCATCTGTAAATTTTCACCGTAGACACCAACATATTCGAAAACCCCCGTTAAAAGTCCTTACACTTTGCCCATGAAGGCCATCACTGGAGGAAGGTTTTTCATGAACTTTGGATGTACGTGGCCCCATGCACACGACCGTATTTTTCATCCATCCGTAAATACTGACCGTAAATACGGATCCATAGTCATCCGCAAATCATCTGCATATACGGAAGGGTGTCCGTAAATACGGTCCGTAGTGCATTCGTAATGCATCCGTATTTATGGATCCACAAAAAAAAACTGAGGAATCTAGGGTAATCCCCTGGCATCGCATAGCAATGCTTCCGTAATCACAGGCGGTTACGTATGCACATCCGTAGCTGTCCGTAATTACGTAATCGCCCGTAGACTTTTATAGGACACCCAGTCGTAAAAATACGGAAAGGTGTTTGTAGTCCATAGAAATGAATGGGTACGTAATTACGGATGAATAATACGGTCGTGTGCATGGGGCCTTACTGCGGGACCTTCATAGTACAGTCAGTTGGGGGAGGGAAGGATTGGAGAAATCACTATACACAGCAGTGACTGACTGTCCAGAGCGTTCACTTGTCTCACTTCTCTCCGCAGGGTCGCTGTCCTGGACAAAGTAACAGATTTCTTGCTCTTTCTTGGGAAGATTCTCGTTGCGGGTTCAGTTGGTAAGTGATTCGGCGCTTTGAACCCATTTCCTACACAAAATGGATATATGTATATGGGATGTATAAATTTATTGTAATATTTTCTGTGACACAACGTAGCGTAAATGGACGAAACTAATAGCATCTCACAATGTCTTGTATATACTGATTGTATGTCCAGGTGTCCTGGCTTTCTTCTTCTTCACAAGAAAAATACCTGTCATTACCGATGAAGCTCCCTCGCTGAATTACTACTGGGTGCCTCTGCTGGTAAATAATACATATTTACTAAAAAGACACTAGGTTATATATGGAAGTAAAATTCCTTTATTTTAGCATTTGTCCAGCCTCTGTTCCCGACACCATGTCATTTTAAGATCTAATATTCTGTGTTGATTCCTATTGTAATTTATCTTTATAGTGTTCAGAGCTCTATTTTTATGATACAGAGATCCAAATCTTCTTCATAGACAAAGAGGTAAATTATAACCTGCCTGCTGCTGCCACTAGGGGGAGCTTGTGAGCTTACTGCATACTGCTTATACATAGAACTCAATAACAATACAGTATGCAATAAGCTCCATCTAGTGGTAACTCCAGGCAGTCATAATTTTACTATTTACTTTGTCTGTGGAGGGGACTTGGAGCTGTGTATGAGAGAGAAAAATAGAGCTCTGACCACTATAAAGATATAATATTAATCAGCACAGATTTTAGATTTGTTTAATTATTCCACAATTTAACACAATAGTAACAGTTTTTTTTGTCTCGTTTCATGATTTTCTTATCTGTGACTGTTATCCACAGACAGTGATCATCGGATCTTATCTCATTGCACATGGATTTTTCAGTGTCTACGCAATGTGTGTCGATACACTTTTCCTGTGTTTCTGTAAGTATCACTTCTTATGGGTTTATGGCAGATTTGCTTTCTTTTTGAAGGGGGTTGTGTTATTTTATCATTGATATTATTCGTGTTCATTTGATTTTTGTTATAAATGTTCCCATCTTCTGCTGGCTCCATAAGTTCAAGAATTGTTAATAATATCAGCAGAGTAGTAAACATCACTAAGTTATATGGTAAAGACATTTCTTTAAATTTAGACCTATTCATATATCTTATTTTCATTCTGAATATCACTCCCACCATGAGTCAGGATGGAGCACACGTGTGCGTATTCAAACCCAGAAGCGCCTGTATCTCAGGCAGTGGCTCTTCTCATTGAGCTACTTGTAATGCTGGACAGCTCCAATGCTGCTTCTAATGTCTAGTTTCCCTTGCCTCTTGAGATTCTTGCCAAGTCTCACCCTTTTGGCTTCCTATATAAGCCTGGCCCTTACACGTCCTCATTGGCAGACTATTGCGTTTTCTGCCTCCTAGTCTAGTTCCTTGCTGCCTTACTCTACAAACTGTTGCTGCTTATCTGTGTACCAAACTTGGATTGTATCCTGACCACGTCTCTGCCTTATGCTACAAACTGTTGCTACTTACTTGTGTACCAAACCTGTACTGTTACTTGACTACACTTGCTATTATCACCCAACTTTCAGATTGTATCAGCCATTGGACTCTGGACGAATCAGCTTCCAGACTTGGACAAAGGCCAGACTATTCTGTAAGCTCTGGAAGCACATTCAGAGTCAATGACTGAAACAATCATTAAGGTGGGTGATAATAGCAAGAGTAGCCAAGTAACAGTACAGGATCGGTACACAGATAAGGGGCAATTTGTAGAGTAAGGCAACAATGAACTAGACTAGCGGCAGGAAGCACAATAGTCTGGCAAGGAGAAAGTTAAAGGGCCAGACTAGTATAGGAAGTGAAAAGACTTAATCATTCAGCATTGGAGATGTCCAATTGTTCAGCATTGGAGATGTCCAGCATAACCAGTAGCTCAATGAGAAGAGCTACTGCCTGGGACACAGGAGTTTCTGGGTATGAATTCTGACAATATATTTTACATTCTCTACTCTGGGAGGAGCTTTGTCCTGAGTTCTTTGTCCCCCAACTGATGTCCTTTATTTGATCTGGCAAGAGAAGTGAAAAAATGTTTAAATCCCTTGTAAAATACCCTTTTAGGACTTAAGGTTAGGCCCTATGCACACGACCGTAGTTTTCATCCGTAATTATGGATGAAATTGCGGACCCATTAATTTATATGGGCTACGGACACCTTTTCGTATATTTACGGATGGGTGTCCGTTCTGTTGAAATGATCCGTAAAATATAGAACATGTCCTATTCTTGTCCGTAATTACGGCACGAACTCCCCATAGAAGTTTATGGGCACTTTCGTAATTTAGGACGGCAACGGATGTGCAACCGTAGCCGTCCGGAATTATGGAAGCGTTGCTATGCAATGCCAGGGGATTACCCTAGAGTTCTCCCTGTTTTTTTTGCCGATCTGTAAATACGGATGAACTATGGACCGTATTTGCACACAGTGTGCCATATATGCGGATGACTATAAATGACTACTGATCCGTATTTGCGGACAGTAAAAATCATTACGGTCGTGTGCATGAGGCAGAATGGGGTGTCTCCTGATCAGAACTTCTTCTCTATTACCCTAAGCTGTAAGAATCCATTAAAACTATAGGCTGTCCACTGGTTACAACAAGTACTGTGTAATGTAATTTACATTGCAGTTTCTCAAAAAATAACGGTCTTATATACTTTGTATTTCAATTGCCTACAATTTTTCAAGACCTCTGCTTGCCATTTAGTGAATGGAAACATTCAGATGCTTAAAACCTCTCCTGATAATGTGTTGCTCGCACAGGTGCATGGCTTATTTAGTGAATCACATTTCTGTCTTGATACTGTGCTGTATACACAGCAGCACAGCTTGTGACAAGACAAGTTTTTTAGTCTTTGAATGTGAACAGTGAATGTTCTTATTCCCTGACAGCAAGCAGAGACGTTATAAAAGATGAGAAACTGAAACGCAAAGTATATTAGGAAGCCTCATAACTTTTCATTATACAAACAATTAAACTTTATATAATACTGAACGATCCATTTACAAAATTCGGATGGATCAGCATATTACGTGCCCACTCTAGACAGGACTTCATTACAACTATCACATTTTGCTATTTTTCCACTGCCTGTTTCTATGCTTTTCTTTAGAATGCGCAACGATCTGCTTACTTAGGGATCATTATCATCTGATAAAATTATTCTGCAGACATTGGGGCTGATTTACTAACACATCTCTAAAGCTGGCCCTACACGGCCTCATTTCACAGTTGTACCTCGGTCTTCGGTCCCATGTATAGACTGCTATGGGCCCATACTGTACCCCCTATGTGCCTCTGATTTTATGTATTTACATGATCTTTTATGTAGGCACACAAAATCGTGGCATATTGTAACCCATGCCGTATTACAGAGGTATTCTTTCCTAGAAGCATCACCTCTAGGGGAGAATACGGTGCCTCACGGCGGCAGATGGAGTACGTGCAAGTCTGTAGCGCAGAACCTTGTGCCTCCAGATACAGTCATAGAGTTCATGTACATAGCAAAGGTGTGGGCATGGACTATGTTCACATCGGAGTTTGTATTTCAGTTTTTCTGTTCCTATGACGGACACCAGCAGCAACCGCCGAAACCTGTTGACTTTACGGGGTTCCGTCGGTCTTCCCTAGTGTATTTTGGTGGATTCTGCAGCAGAGGCTCCTAACGGAGCCTTAGGCTGGGTTCCCACGGGGCGGATACGCTGAGTAAAAATCACGCAGCGTGTCCACCCTGGAACCCGCAGTACATTGCGTCCGAAAAATCGCAACAAATTGTGGTGCGGTTTTTCAAACGAAATATCCGCTGCGGGACAAAGCGCTCATACTTACCCCTCCTCTGACGTCCGCTCCGGCCTCCCTGGATTACGTTTCAGGCCAGGTGACGCTGCAGCCTGTGATTGGCTGCAGCGGTCACATGGGATGCAATGTCATCCCAGGAGGCCAGACTGCATGAAGGAGGAGGGCGTTCTGGGTAAGTATGATCTTTTTTTTCCCCGGCGTTGCAATTTTTGCGGTGTAAATGCTGCGATTACGCCGCAAAAGTTGCAACACTTGCAGGTTTTCCCCATTTAATTCAATGGGGAAAACCCACAACGGAAAATCAGCAAAAACGCAGCATAAATTGACATGCTGCGAATTTAAATTCCACACCGCAGGACAGTTTATTAATGTTTCGGGTATGTTCACACGGCAGCGTCCATTACGGCTGAAATCACGGAGCTATTTTCAGGAGAAAGACAGTGATCATATCTAATTGATTTTCTAGTGCACAGTTTTTGCACCTGCTTTCACTGTTAGTAAATGAGCCCTAAAAAAATCAATTGTCATAGAAACTGACGCGTTTTGCAGCCTACAGTTTACATCATCGCACCTAAAGGTGCTCATACACCAAAGCCGCCAATGTTGACAGAACCACCAGACCATCTAATGTGTATGGGGGTCTTCCAGCTCTCCCCGATGGCAGATGTGGTGGGGGGAGAAGGATTGGGCACGTTGGATTTCAACGTTCCCAATCTTTCGTTCCCGGGGGAATCGGGAAGAATAGCTGTTGGCCAAAGGCAATCTCAAGTGTATGGCCACCTTAAGAACACGATGGCTGAAAAATCGCCCAGTCTCCTATGTTACATTGCGTTTCTGTCTGTAGATCTTCTGGAAATTTTCTACTCATTTTCCTCCTTTTTTTTCCTCTCTTCTCTGTCCTGTCACTTCACTACTGCAAACTTTACCTTCAGGCGAAGATCTTGAAAGGAATAACGGGTCTGCGTCCAAACCTTACTACATGTCACCGGAACTCCATAGGATTCTGAGAAAAAAGGAACTTGGCTCTAAAAAGGCAAAGCGTTAATTTATTGCCCTTGCTTTCTCTCTAACAAAATGCACCGTCTAACCCAATAACTAAGCATTGAAGAGGTACATTACGGAAGAAAGAAGATACTTTTCCATGTGGGGTCCAGAGAGTCTTTTGAGATGTTAGAGGTGATGGTTTGCTTGGGGAAAGAGATGAGGACCTACTGGTGAGGGAAGCAAGTAATACCCATTTGGTGGCAAAGTTCTTGAGTTCGAAGCAACTGGTGAGGGAGGTTCATTGAGTGAGGATCTACTGTTTCGGCAGTATAGCTCAAATCTCATTTTGGGAGATTGATTCAGGAAGGACCTTCTATCAAGGGTGACCTTGGATGAGGAACAATATGGGAAGTAAATCTGTTATGGAGGACCTTCTTTTTAGGGTGACCTTGACTTAGAGACCTACTGATGAGGAAGGTCTAGACCCGGACCACCCAAGAGTACGACCCATCTGGTGGAGGAAGTCCATCTCCACCAACTAAGACATCTGAAGTGGGTCCTTGATGTAACTCATGAGAAACAGTATTACATTTTAGTGCCTATGAACAGGAAAAATGTCAATATATAGCTTTTCCTAAAATTGCTTTTAGGGTTTTAATATTTTTATAAAGCCGGTTTCTGTATAAGGGACCGGCACTTTTTATAAATATAACCTTTCACTTTTCATAGAAGGAAAGACAAATACTTGATCTAAACGGTACATGATAGAATTAGCCATTTCTGGTTTTCTTTTAGATCTTTTTTGTTGTTTGAATTTCTTACTTTCTCGAATGATAGATTTGGCTACGCAGACTTGACTTTCTCCGAACATTTGGTGCTAAGTAATATTTGCACTTCACAGAACAACCATTTAAACTGTGATTTCATGTTCTCCGATTGGGTACAAGAAGAGAATCTGCCGTGTGGGTAATTGTATAATGTTTGCTGATGTGAATTAACTGAGGGCTTCTCTGAATTGTTCCTGTTGTGACTGTGGTTGAGGCGGCCATTTTGTATGCTCAACCAATATTCACGAGGCTGCAGCCTATCAATTCACTAGAAACATGGTCGTCAATGAGAGTCCTCCATGCACCATTGATATTTCTGGTTTTTACTATTAGGTGAGTGTTTTCTACCCCAGTATAATAACATATGGACTCAACTCCTTGCTGGTTATCAACGAGTTCCCTATACTATGGAGTTATCTGGGCACTTGGGCATGGCATCTATCTTGGCTGCTGTACGCATGCTTTGGTACAACAAAGCAGTTTAACCTCCCAGTATGAAAAAATAGAAAGAAGTACAAAGGTTCGCTCACCGCGTTTCCACTGCGTTATTTCCTGCGTTAGTTGATTCCACGTCTAGATGTTACAGGTGCTTGAAGATACTCCCAAAAAAATCCTGAGTCGACAGCAGGTATACAAGACAATGGAAGTGGACAAAAAATTGGTGTATCCAGCACTCTGATATAAATTATGGTTTTATTCGGTCATTTAAAAAAAAACAGAACAGTTAAAATGAAAATCCAGAGACCACGCTTACGCGTTTCGAAACTTTGGGGTTCTTAATCATAGCTTGCTTAATTAAGCTATGATTAAGAACCCCAGAGGTCCCAGAATTTTCATTTTAACTGTTCTGTTTTTTGTTTTTTTAAATGACCAAATAAAACCATAATTTTTATCAGAGTGCTGGATACACCACTTTTTTGTCCACTTCCATTGTAACCTCCCAGTCTGGTTACACTAACAATGTCAATAATGGGGGGCATTTACCCTGGGTCTACAACTACTGTAGATAACCAATGCGGCTCCTGCAATATGCAACCACACCTGTTATATCAGCCCTGTCTCCTACATGTGCTTTACACTGCAGCTCTGCCTGTTCAGATTGGCTTCTGTGTATGTGCAGAAGCCCACCATAAACTTACCAGAGTGTTCGTACATGTCTGATAGTTGACTCCAAATCCGCTCTTTATGCACTGAGAAAAAAAGGTGTTATTGGGTTTGTGAGGTTGGTAATTTTCTGGTAATTGATAGACTTGGGCATAATACACCAACTTTCAAAATGGCTGCCGCTACTGTGCATGGACAACAGGTACAAATCCCAAAAAGTGCAATCAGATTTTAGTTTTTTTCTGTTAGGCCTTCCTTACGTTTATTAGAGGAAATGTATGTCCTTGCTACAGTGATTTTATCACATTTCTTTTATCGGAATCATGACAGAACCGGGCAAAATTATATTGGCATAAAATGAAATATGTGAACCTTGCAAGCTTTTTAATTTAATTTTGTATAAATATTTGTCTACCTTTATAGCCCAGGATATAACCCGAACTAGGGGACCCTCTCTGTCATCCATTCGCCCTAATTGACCATTAAAGAAGCACTCCACTTTTTTATTTTATTGCCCCATACTTACCGATCCCTGCATCACCTCGTCCAGTGCCGCTCACGTGATCTTCACTTTGACCTGTCTGGAATCACTGAAACACCTATGTACAAATGGAGGGGGCAATAAAAGTAAAAAGCGGAGTGCTTCTTTAATATATTTTCTAAAAGTTCCTTTACGTTAGGACAAAAATTACCAAGTTCAGAAATATTTCATTTTATAGAATATAATAACCCATTTTAGTCCTGCCATTGGTTTTGCACAACACAATGATCACTATTTATAACATTTGTGCTGATACCATAAAATTTATCCCACGACATGGAAAGATTTCAGTGAAAAGCTTTCAGAACTTTTTTTTCAGCCCTTTTTGCTGGTTTACAGGATTGTTTATTCTACGTGATTTATTGATGATGTAGTGCGACACAAGGGGGCACACAAACCTCGGTCTAGATACAATGAAATATTTTTATCCTTAGCGGGATGTAAAGTTTTCTTCTGAAATCTAATCTAATCTAATAAGTTTTTAAATACATAAAAAAAAAGATTACATTGTATTTCATGAGGCTGTTCTCCGGTTTTTATGGACTCCACAGGGGCCAAATAAAAAAATAAAAACGAAAGGAAATATTTTGTTTTTAGGAAATTGGAATAACCTTTTTTTCTTTTTAGAAAATATTAGACATTCCCATTTATTTATTTTCTAAAATGCAATAAATTTCGTAGCAAAAAAAAAAATATGAAAAACTTAATTTTTCTTTTAAGATTTGCACACAAATCTTTATCTCTAAGGGCCAGAATTTTTTTTTTTTTAAAGATTGACCATTGTATGGATGGAAACATGATTCTCTTAAGCAACTTTATTCTGACACGATAAGTGCACTTAGGAAATGGAAAAGAAAAATATTATTCAGAAGTTGTAAGATGTTTCAAGTGACACAAATGTAAAGTTCTATGGTAAAATATAGGGATCATTTATAGGAACGCAGTTCTGCCAAACAATTTTTATGCAAACTTCAAATCTCACATTTTCATAAAAATGGGTACATTTTTATAACTTGTGGTTAAAAAAAGAAAAATTTAATTATTGGAAGTTTTATATGTTATAATGTAAATAATTAGGTAATTAATTTTATTGAATAAAATATTGGATGGATTAATTGTTTCACATTTTCTAAAACTTTAATTTTATTGTATGAGATGTTTAGAATAGAAACCTATCAATGTTGAGAATGTATTTGTAACCTATGATATTTACAAATCAGCATTTTGGCAAATTCTGTATAACTCGGAAGGTTGAATTAAGAGTTTATTAAAAAATTTAGTCCGGAGGTTTCCCGGCTAGGCTACAAAGTTTTATATGGTAAAAATAGAATAAATTCAACCATTTTTATAGCTCTATATATGTCTTAATATATATGTCTATTTATTGTATGTCTTTATATGTAATAAATCACAATGCTCAGCAGAGTTTTTAGAAGTTAGAAATTGGCATCTGTTGAGAGTTTTTTAAAAATCGAAAGCTCTGGAAATTTATCTATAGAGACTTGTCTATATCTTTCTAAAAGGATAGTAGGCACGTAAACACCACTATTCCAGTTTTCCATAGAAGCTGCCATATTCAAGTGAATGAGCTGCAATACCATATACAACCAATGGACAAGAGTGGCGCTGTTTAGCAGAACCTGCTAAAGCTTCCGTCTTAACTATGTATTATTAAGACGTGAGCTAAAACCCCAACCAATCTACAGAATGAAGACGTGCATGAACACTTCATTGTGAGAATTGACGTGTAGTACAGTCACATTGAACTCAATGGAACTTCTGTTTCTGAGAAAACCAACCTAAAAAGCGAAGAGGGCACAGCCCTTGGCAGAGTGCCCCAGGGTCTCAACTCTGTTTCTCTACTGTCCTCTGGTGGGTCCTTTTTTGACAATGTAGGAATTAAAAACATAAGATTAACAGCTCAATCAATAGCAGCTTGTTGATGGTTTCCAGTTACTTATAAGATTCGTGTCTACACTGCACATTTTTAAAAAAAAAATGAAACTGAAAAAAAATAAACTGCAAAAAAAAAAGTAAAATAAGGAAATGTAACAAAGATGTTACATTTAACTTTATATTCCTCAGATATAGCGAAGCTTCAAAATTATTGATAGGTTTCTTATAGACTTGAATTGCTTATTGATCGCCTTTGTTGTGAATGTTTAACATGTTAGTGTCAGTGTGCGAGAGTAGACACACCTGTACTTGAAGAGTTAGTGAATAATGACAAGATCTTTATTTTTTTCTTTTATTTGTATTCCATAAGATAAAAATATATTTGAAACAAAATTATTAATAGGCGTACAACCCGATGACCTATAATCACGGGTGATCTTTTGACTTTTATAATCTTTATAAGCGGTCTGATCTCCATTTTTCTGCTATATTGCTCCAATCCCCCCTGCATAGCCACATGTAAGCGATGGTCTACCTGCCGTCACCACTAGGGGGAGCTTATTGCACACCATTTTATTATTGAGTTCACTGTATAAACAATGTTCCTGAGCTCTCCCTAGTGGTGGATGTCAGTAGCCAGAATTTTATCATTTACCTCTGGTAATACAAGAGATTTGGAATAACGTGTCAGAAAAATGGAGCTCCGACCACTATAAAGATATATTAGAAAATTAATCAACACAGAATTCTGATAAAAATGGGGTTCAAGAGTTGAAAGGCAATGATAAATTATTTATGTCTTTCTCCACTACGTCTAAATGTTAGAATTTGAGGTATCAGTCTCTTCCCTAATCATTTTTTGTGTCATTGAGTCACTTATTGTGTATTGATTTTTACTCCTAGTGGAAGATATAGAGAGGCATGACGGTTCCACTGAAAAGCCATTTTATATGAATAAATCCTTGATGAAGATCTTGAACAAACACAATGTAACGCCCAAACCGCAGTGACAACCGACAGTCTGTATTCATATTATATACCAAAGGCTTATAGACTAATGTTACCATGACGGGTGCTGGAGATCAAACAGAATATGGTCAAGTTGTAAAGGAACACATCAGGCAACCAAAAAAAGCGGCCTTGTTCCCTATAGAAACCATTCATAGCTCGGCTGTGATTGGTTGATATGGGCAACAAGGCCCGGTTTTAGGTCTCATGCACACGGCCGCGCCCGCAATCACAAGCCGTACAAAGTATGGGAGCACGGACCGTAAAAAGCAAAAGATAGAACATGTCCTTTTTTTTTGCGTTACACTTCTACGGCGCAGACACCTTCCCGTAAATAAACGGGAATGTGTCCGTGAACAATACAAGTGAATGCGTCAGTAATTGCGGATGATTTTTCCGGTCGTGTGCATAGGGGCTTATGCAGTATAATGTCAGGCGACTACCAGAGGTTGTGCACCACCATAGAAAAGTTTTGCTTAATTGTGGAGGTCAAAAAATTGCCTGTTCTGTTTTCCTTGATTGTTGTAAATAATCTCTGTATATAAAAGAGCCATTACAGGCATGACAGGGTTATGCAGGATTAGGAAAATAGGACTGCTTTATTCCAGAAACAGTGGCACACCTGTACAGAGGTTGTGTGTGGTATTGCAGCTCAGTACCATTAAATGGGTTTTCCAGCTGTAAGAAATGGATGGCCTGTCCTGAGGATAGGTGATCAGTATCTTGGGAGTCCAAGTATTGGCACCCTCAGCGATCACCTGCTCTTAAAGGGCACAGCGCTGCTTCTCCTCCATTCTTGTCACTGCTCATACTCTGATTTGCTGACACTTGTAGCAGCCTTCTCCTATTCACTTGAACGGAAAAAGACTCAGGCCCCACACACACGACCGTAAAATCGCCCATAATTACGGGCCCATTCATTTCTATGGCCGAGGGTGTCTGCCGTAGAAACCTGCCGAAAAAAATAGGACATGTCCTATTTTTTTATTTTACAGACCGTGCTTCTATACTTTAGAATAGGAGCACGGCTCGTAAAAACGCCCGGCTGTCCGTGCCCGTAATTACGGGTACGGTCGTGGGCATGAGGCCTAGTACCGTGAACTGCTGCTACAAGTGGGTCGGCGATACAAGCATCGAACACATGAGCGCCACGGCTGATTTAAAACAGCTGATTGGCGGGAGTGCAGAGAGTCAGACCCCCACCAACGCGTTATTGATAACCGATCCTGAGTATAGGTCATCAATTTCTTGAAGCTGGAAAAAACCCTTTACTGTTACTGAGCTGCAATTCCAGCCACAACCTGTGGACCGGTGTGGCACTGTGTTTGGAGTAAAGCCGCCATGTTTTTCTAATTCTGTACAATTCCTTTAATGTACTTTATTTAAGTGCTATAACAAAAAAAAAATTGAAGAAATAAAATAAATACACACTATATATATATATATTGCATACACACATTGATACTGGTAAATGTTTATTTTTAACTTTGGGTAAAGTTCCTAAGGAGTTTGTCTGGGGTTTAAATAAATGTTGTTTTTTTTGTTTGTTTTTTCAAATATTGTAAGCCTTTGGGGCATGCACATACTTTCTATAGTACTGTATAAGGCCCGGTTCCACTTGAGCGTAATACAGGGCATTTTTTTTCACCCCCAAATCCTCGTCCGACCGAAGGTTTAACGACTTGAGCTAAAAAGCCTCTCAGGATATACCATAGTTTTAGCTAGCGCCATTAGAACGGTGGCGTAGCTGGGATTTGTGGCCTTAAGGATGTATTCACACGGTGCGGTCTTGCCGCGTGGCCGAAAACCGCGCTGCAAAAACACGCATTTTTACTGCAATTTGCAAAATAGTGACAGATCGCAGTAAAGACCCATGTTATGTTGTCTTCAGCCACGCAGCAAAAAAAAATGCAGCAAAATGCACTCTGACTACTCACTTATACAAGCACAAAAAATGCACCCGTATTACACTAGTGTCAAACCGGCCCAATGTTCAGTATTTCTGATGATTAATATATTAAAGACTGGTGGGCGACACCTTCAATTATTGTTTGATTCTATTATATTATGGGTAATTACCCACTTTCTGCATGGGCAAAGAATTATATATTCAGTATATGTTTTTAATGATAAATGTTAGGCTTGATTTACACGAGCACGTTACGTCTGTAATGGACGGAACGTATTTCGGCCGCAAGTCCCGGACCGAACACACTGCAGGGAGCCGGGCTCCTAGCATCATAGTTATGTACGATGCTAGGAGTCCCTGCCTCTCCGTGGAACTACTGTCCCGTACTGAAAACATGATTACAGTACGGGACAGTTGTCGTGCAGCGAGGCAGGGACTCCTAGCGTCGTACATAACTATGATGCTAGGAGCCCGGCTCCCTGCACTGTGTTCGGTCCGGTACTTGCGGCCGAAATACGTCCATCAATTACGGACGTAATGACCTCATGTGAACATACCCTTAGCTATATTGAATTTAGACATTTATATGCCTATTTGAAACAAGTCCCCTAGATATAACAGAGGCATACATAAAGGAAAAAAAACAAAAAACATAGTAAGGCCCTCATGCACACGACCGTAAAAAATCTCCGTAATTGCAGACTGTAATACGGTCCACAATTATGGACCCGCCGGGTACTATTGGCCGCGGACACCTTTCCATATCGCTACGGATAGGTGTCTGTGCCGTAGAACCGTGCCGGGAATTTTGGCGCATGTCCTACTTTTCGTTTTTTTACGGGCCGTGCTCCCATACTTGTTTGTATGGGAGCATGGCCCGAAACCGCGGCCCGCGATTACAGGCACGGCCGTGTGCATGAGGCCTTATGGTCATCCAATGCACTCAATTGTATTACTGGAATTTTTTATTTATTTACACGCAGTTTCATAAATAAGGCCCAGCACCTACTACACAGATGTAGCAGAGCTCACAAGAGAAACCGGTTAGGCTTTGTACACATCACTTTTTGGCTCTACGTTTAGCATGTACTTTTTCTAAAGCTCTCGACATGCACACTAAACGTGCCCATAGGGCTATATTAGCGGACATAGACCAAAAATTGTCCTATCGGCCTCCGTCCGGCTGGTATACTATTATTGATAGGATGGAATAGCATGGTAGACCGCTTACGTTTGGTGTATACGTCAGGAGCATTTCCCGGTCTATACATTAAACTTGTTTTTGGTCTCAGAGCTTTATTAACAAAGGTCAGCTCTGCTACATCTACATCGTTGGGTCCTCTAGTGTAGATTCACTGTTCTCATGACTACATCCTTCATGATTTTTGTCTTATTTCTTGTTAATTCCCTATGCAAATTTGTAGGCCTTTCATACAATTCCAACCTGTACAAACTGAGACTTTAGCCGGATGTAATCAAAGCTTTATTCAGTTTACTTGGAAAAAAAAAAAAAAAAAAAAAATCCAACTGAATTTTTTCAGTTTACAGATGAAAAAGAAAAATCATAATTCAGAACTGTTAAAGCAAATCAAAATACATATGCACTTTTGTAATAATTTACAGATACATACTAATGAAAAATACAATTTCACCCAAAAATTGTAAACATTTTTTTTTTGCACACTTGTCAGTCCTTTGTTTTTTTTTTCTTCTTTTTGGCAAAGTGCTCTCTCGATAACAAATAAATAAACAAACACAACTAAGTTTGGACTAATTCCAGACAGTACAAAAAAATAAAAGGCTGCGCGAGTCGAGAACTTAGTGGCGCAATAATACTCATAGGACAGGGAGGGCAGCGGCGCGGTCATTTCTCCGGCGTGTGTATGTGCGGCGGCTCGGGGTAACACACCTTGTACTTCAGCATAGAAAGAAGTTAGAAAAATAACTAAATGATCTTCGTTCTATTTTATACACAATAAAGGACTCCGTATTTTTACCCAAACATTTACATTCTTGGAAAAACAGAAGAAACAGAAGTGAAGTCTATGCGTGACTTATAGGTAGCTGTGCCATGGAGTGAGGCAGGAGCGACTGAAGACCAAGAGGAGTGGGAGAGTGAGCTGTGGAGAGAGGAAGACAAGACAATGGGTGTTATTTTATATGTTAGACATAATATCGGGTAAGAAACACGGAGGAACATTAAAAAGGGAGAATCCAGTGGAAATTATCTTCTTTCTGATAGATTGTAGATACAAGTCTCTGACTGGTCCACCGCAGATTTCCAGTGCGATCAAACGATTATAGATTATCAGTGACTAAGGTTAAACGCGCCATAGAAGCCCTTTAGTTTAGGAAATGCCCAAGAGCTGAGGCTTCACCGGTGGGATCTTCTCTCCTGTATTTATAACACACTGTGCCAGAAAATAATTCAGGCTTGATTTCTCTTTAAGGGAATATGCACACAGAGCTGATTAGCTGTGTATTTTCTGCAACGGATTTCATTGCAAAAAGTTTGCAGCATTTTACAGCAGTAGCAAAGTGTAAGAGGTTTAAAAAAAAAAAAAAAGTAAAAAAAAAACAATCACATCACATCACATCACATGACTTGCAGTGCGGATTCTTGATCTACAGCATGTTCATTTCTCTTGCAAAGCATACGGTGTTTTGGGGCGTAGATCGACAGCTTGATAGTAAGGGAAGCTTCCCAACACGGAGTCCTAGCTGCACATTTAGGCCAGGATCTCACACACCGTTTTGATGCAGTTTTTGGCAGGAAATAGCGTCCTGAACATATTTCTCTCAAACGTGTCCGTCTTAGCATTTTATCTAAATAGAAGTTATAGTACAGCGTGCGCTGTATGTAAAATGACCAAAGAAGAGTCTTCAGAGGTGTCAGCGATCTGCACATGCTCAGTGCTGAAATGAAGCAAAGGCCAGTACACCAGGACTCTTCTCTGGTCATTTACATACAGCGCTCTGTATTAAAACTTTTTAGAAAAAATGCTTAAATGAAGTTCTAAGAGAGGAATGTTTAGGACATTAAACCTCAGCCGCATAACATGCCGGTGGTTTAATGGCCTAAAATCTAGTAACAGGTTCCCTTTAAGAAAACTTCCAGAGCGGTTCCACCTGAGCTTGTCTGCCATGGACTATAACTAAATGTTAGGATTTAAAGACTCAATTTGGCCACATATGTAGGTGGGAAGCCGGAGCCCAGGCAGAAGGCCCCAGGTCATCTACTGGTCAAATAAAAGTAATCCCACATCTAAGTTCGGTCACCTGTAGTTGTCAGATAATGTCCCTAAACAGGACTGTCACCGGATCCTGCAAAAGCCACTATAATCCAATCTCTATGGGCAGATCCAAGATATGGCTCAATAATGCACCAGCAATTCGGCATCTTAAGACATCAGACAGAAAAGGCTGACCTGCCACGGTGTTGGGTCTTGCTAGACTTTGCGGTTACACAACCCTAGACTGCTGGATGTGGACATTGCTGTACAGCTCTTACAGGGAGCACCTCCGGTGACCTTGTGGCTCTAAAACCATTATGTTAAAGACTCCCCTTGATGTCCTAGCCTAAAAGGCCGTTGACACCAGGGTCGCAGTTGCGACTTTGCCCCAAAGCCTAGTGGGCCTAAAGGCCCCCATGCTACATCAAGCTCTTTATTTAACAGACTCAAGAGGGCCCAGAACACAAGCTCCTGAGCTGGCCAGGTGGAGCATGAAACCTTCCACGGGGTGGCTCATTCAGTGTTTGTTACGCGGCCCAGCACTTTCTAGATACGTCCCCACGCTTATTCCATTACCTCCGGAAACTGGCTGAAATTTTGAAAACTCTGGATTCAGATGCCACGATAACAATTATTTCTTTAGCAAAATTGGAAGTTCTGAAACTATTCCATGTGGCATTTGCATAGCCTTCTGAGATGACCTACATATAAATGTCATATGCCACTGGATAGATTAAAAGGGACAGTCCCAATATGATCTAAATAGACAGAGTGGTCCTCTAAATGCTCAGCACCTGTTGATATCTACAGGTGTTGCCTAGTGACCTTTTATATTGCAATAGATGGACGTCAACTCACCATCCATGTAACTGTGCAGGGCAGTCAGCATGGGCCCATCTTGAGGTACGTATGCAGAGTAGGTCATTTCATCCATCATTGGTGGAGAAAGCCTTGAGGACTGAATGGCTGTAACTGGTGCAGTTGAGGAATGAGTAGGACTGACGTGCTTCTTGTGACGAGCTCTACAATTCTGGAACCAGACCTGTGAGATGGAATATTAGGTAAATGAGTGTGAAGCTGAAGAAGCGCAACCCATCAGCTACATTAATCTCCGTGTATGTTCACACGCTTAGCAAAATAAGTCGAAAACTGCTCCGTATTTTCAAAGCGAAAACCGCTCCTGATTTTCAGACGTTTTTGTAGTAACTCGCGTTTTTCACGGCCGTTTTTGGAGCAGTTTTTCAATGGAGTCAAAAAAAAAAAAAACTGCTCCAAAAACATCCCAAGAAATGACCTGCACTTTATTACGCGGCGTCTTTACGCCCCGTATTTTGAAAACGACGCGTAAAATTACGCCTCGTGGGGACAGGACACCGTAAATCACAATGCAAGCAGTGGGCAGATGTTTGGAGGCATAATTGTGCCGTTTTTTCAGGCGTAAACTGCCCGAATTACGTCTGAAAACACATCATGTGAACAAACCCTCAAAGCGATTGCCGTTTAGAAAACCCATATTCACATATACCATTAGAGAATTTTTAAGGTGTCTGTTCAGAATCCTCATCTCTTGGTCAGAGTGGAGAACAGTTAGGGGATGTTCACACGACCTATTTTCAGGTTTAAGTCGGGCGTTTTACGCCTCGAATTACGCCTGAAAAGACGGCTCCATTACGCCTACAAACATCTGCCCATTGCTTGCAATGGGTTTTATGATGTTCTGTTCAGACGAGGTGTAATTTTACGCGTCGCTGTCAAAAGACGGTGTACAAAGAAGCCCACGTCAAAGAAGTGCATGTCACTTCTTTGGACGTTTTTGGAGCAGTTTTTCATGGACTCCATTGAAAAACCGCTCCAATTACGTCCATAATGGACGCCGCGAAAAACGCGAGTACTTGCAAAAATGTCTGAAATTCAGAGTCTGTTTTCGCCTGAAAACAGCTCCCTAATTTCAGACGTATTTTGCGTTTGCGTGTGAACATACCCTTACAATTAGTGTCTCTCGCTCTGGAGGATCTGCCCTGCATTACAGACAGCCATTGATTTTAATAAACACTGTGCAATGCTTAATTCCTCCCATGGTGGCGCTGAAGGGAAATTAAACACGACCGTATTTTTCATCTGTAATTACGGACCCATTCATTTCTACGGGCTACGGACGCCTTTCCGTATTTTTACAGATGGGTGTCAGTGCCATAGAAATGATAGAACATATCCTTTTTTTTTTGTCTGTAATTACCGCACAGACTCTTCATATAAGTCTATGGGCGCTTCCGTAATTACGGACAGCTACGGATGTACATCCTGTAGCCATCTGTAATTATGGAAGCGTTGCTATGTGACGCCAGGGGATTACCCTAGATTCCTCCCGGTTTTATTTAGTGGATCCGTAAATGTGGATGTATTACGGACCGTATTTACGGACACCCTTCCCTATATGCGGATGATTTACGGAGGACTCTAAATGACTACGGACGGTTAAAAAAAAAATATGGTGGTGTGCACGGGGCCTTACTGTCAAGTTTCCCCACACATTACAGCTGATCGTTGGGGTGTCCCAGTAAGGGGGGGGGGGGGACACTGACAAGTTTATGGTCATGGTAGGTGAGCCCACGTCTTGGCAGCAGTTTTTAGAACATACTCTAGCAGTCACTGATATTTTGTGCATTTCACCTGAAAAGGAAAATCCACATGTGAATCAGACTGCAAATATTCATGCAGTACAATAGGAATGTTGTGGAGATGTGCGTTGCATGTGATCTGGGATAAAGGGTCATCACCATAAGCCTGTTTGAGGGTAGGGTAACTTATTCCCCTCGTTCTGCTGGATACACAATATATAAAGTGGCTCACTTCGGTTTACACCAGATTTTGCTGAAAATTCCACAAGTTAAAGAGTCGCATTCAATATCCGCACAAAAATTGCGTCATTTGTCTTCTCACTTCATAAACAGGATACCAGCTACAAAAGTGGTCATGGTCAAGCTGGAAATTTACTTCTAGCCTCAAAAGGCTAAATAAAATTTTTTTAAAAAAAAGGTGCCAATTGGCACAAAAGTCCATCTGCTCATAGTAGCATAAAAATAAACTCAGTCGGGTAACTCCAAATGCACAAGATTTATTAAGAGACATGCCCTGTCCATTTTCATTGGCGAAATTAAACCGTTATTACTGTGGGCCATTTTGTATGTATATTGTATGTTTTACAGAAAAAGTTGAGTCACTGAGTCTTCCCTTTTCCCGTCCCTTGGTTGAACTTGATGGACAGGCGTCTTTTTTTCAACCCTACAAACTATGTAACTGTGTACATACATTACGTATCCTGTACTGATCCTGAGTTAGTCAGTAAGTTTGTCGACAGACACAACCCTAACTCCCTAGCGGAGCTCTTATAATGCAGGGACAGCTTTCCTACATCACATATATGTACAGTCCCTGCTATAAAGTGGACACTTCCTTTAAGTCAAATGCTGGCAGATTTGAAGTATGTAATATGCAGAATTGTGAATGAAGCTCTGGAGTATAATACAGGCTGTAATTCAGAAGCAGTACAGGATAAGTAATGTAATGTATGTACACAGTGACTCCACCAGCAGAATACGGAGTGCAGCTCTGGAGTATAATACAGGCTGTAACTCAGGATCAGTACAGGATATATAATGTATGTACACAGTAACTCCACCAGCAGAATAGTGAGTGCAGCTCTGGAGTATAATACAGGAGTAATGTGACGTATTTACAAAGTTAGGACTTTGTGTCCACAACAGAATAGCTGCAGAAAATTTCTGCAGTAATTCCGTTGAAAAATGCAGACATTCCACTGCGGCAAAAACGCATTACTTCCTGCGTTTTTTACGGCAGAGAACGGTGCGTGTTTTTCTCAATGCTGGGAGATGGAAACATCTCCTCTAAAAAAACGCAGCAATTCAGTCACTTTCCACAGGAGGAATTAACATGCTGCGGTCCGAAAAATATGCACCGCAGGTCAATCTCTGCTGAGAATTTTTACGCAGTGTGTATGAGATTTGGTGAAGCTCATCCACTATGCTGCTACTGTATCCTGCTGCGTTTTTTCCATCCGAAATACAATTTGGAAAAAAACGCGGCAATTCTGCAGCGTGTGGACAAGCCCTATGGATGGGTTCACAAAAAAAAATTAATCCTTTCTTACAGCAGTCCATTACCTGTATTACACGCCTGCTAAGACCTGTCCTTTCCGACAACTTTTGTAGTGTTTGTGCGTCAGGGTTGTTGTCTTGAGCAAATTGTGCTTGCATAACCTTGAAAGTAAAAATGAATAGATTGTAAAATAATTAAAACATTTTCAGTCTGACAAACCAAAAATCTACAGCTACATTTCCGTAGCCTGGATCTGAGCTTTATACCTGAATTCTATATAAATCAACTGTACATATGTGGTTGCTACCATGACAACACCCCCTGGCACTTAATTACAGTATATTCAGAAGTATACACAGAGGCCTACATGTAACTTACTTGGAGTTGGTCTGCAGTGAAACTTGTCCGAGCTCTCTTAGCTGGTTTCGGTTGATTAATATCCTGCTCTGTCAACAAAGCCCCTTCCACACTAACCCGATTCCCTGGAGAAAAAAAAAAAAAAAAAAAAAATATAATTTACATTTTTGTTGCATTACATAAGATCCCAGTCCTGCAGCAGCGCGGTGGAGGGGCACGCACCGTTTTCCACTGCTCTCTTTAGGTTATCCAGCATACAGTCGTAATGCACGCGGCAGAGCACCTTCTCTTCCACCAGAGCAAACTCTTCCCCCGTGGACAGCTGTCTCTTGCAGGAATAGCAGGCAAAGCACGCCAAGTGGTAGACGTTGCCCTTGGCTCGTCTCACCCAGTCTGTGGAGTGGATGTGTCTGCCGCAACGCGAACACCGCGTTCCATACCGCCTGGATGGCAAAACAGGAGTTTACTTTAAATATGTGCACACTAAAAATACAATCAAAAACATGGTATACATGCATTGTATGTACCACGCTAATTTATTATTCCCATAAAGTGTCTTGAATGCATGTAACACTAATATATAACCAATTCTAAAAACCGTGCAGGCCATGAATTTAACAAGAATAAAATCAATGTTTATTGATTACTTATTAAAAAGGTGTTGAGCAACAGACAAAAAACGTGCCATGAGATGCAGACACAGGAATAGAAGCAAAAAACAAAGTAGAATACCAAAAAATGAATGGCCAAGCTGGAAGCAGGAGCGTCGGGGAGTCCCTGGAAGCAGGAGTGTCGGGGAGTCCCTGGAAGCAGCAGTATCAGGGAGTCCCTGGAAGTAGTATCGGGGAGTCCCTGGAAGCAGCAGTATCGGGGAGTCCCTGGAAGCAGCAGTATCGGGGAGTCCGCCACACCAATACGCCTCCTTTCTGGCCTTTGCTTCCAGCTTGGCCATTCATTTTATGATATTATATCTTTCTTTGGATTGTTTATCCTATTCACGTCATTTCCATTTTGGGTGATCCTATACTATTTTGAATGAACAGGATTATATCCATATATTTGTACTTTTAGTATTTTGCAACGGCTTTCTTATAATATATTTATTGTTATCTGGGGTCGATCCTGTATGCAGGGAGTCCATCTCGTTTTTTGCTTCTATTCCGGTGTCTGTCTCATGCCATTTTTTATGTATCTGTTGTTGCTCAACACCTTTTTAATAAGTAATCAATAAACATTGATTTTATTCTAGTTAAAAATTCATGTCCTGCGTGGTTTTTTTCGAATTTGTTATGCATTGTATTTATCAACATTTATCTTCCTCTAGTGCATCTTTTAATACCCTGTTAATTATTTTTAGGTTATAGAGAAAGGGGGGGGGGTGTCACTTTAGGTAATGGAGAGGGCCAAGGAAGGGAAACAATCACTCTGGAGCACCGATTACTGTAATGCTTCACTTCCCCTGTGGGGGCACTGCAGAGAAACTGAATACTTCTAGTCCGGCTCCCCTTGCAGAGTACAGTTGACCGCTGGGGACATCCTGTTATCAGCCCAACATTGGGATCGGGGGCAATTTCTAACACAAAAGGGATAGCCCAAAGTGGACAATTCCTTTATCAACTGCAATACTGTTAGATATGCATCAACCCAAATACACCTGTTATCAGCAAGCATTGTGTACAAATACCAAAATCTAGGCCAGCCCTAGAGGCTTTCGAGCCCAGTCCAAGATACCAAAACATTTATTTTTCACATTGCAGCACCCCAATAAAGACAAGACAAATCTCATAAAAAAAACATCACAGAACACATAGGGTATGTTCACACTCTTATCAAAAAAACAACTGAAAATACGGAGCTGTTTTCAAGGGAAACCAGCTCCTGATTTTCAGACTTTTTTTTTTTAGCAACTCGTGTTTTTCAAGCAGTTTTTCTATAGAGCCAATGAAAAACTGCTCCAAAAACATCCCAAGAAGTGACATTCACTTAGGTTTGGTGTCTTTTAACGTGCCGTTTTTGGAAAACAAAGCGTAAAAAAACGCCCCGTCTGAACAGAGCGCCGTATTTCCCATTGAAATCAATGGACAGATGCTTGTAGGCATTTTTCTGATTTACGGCCAGAAAAACATCCGATAATTTCCCGCGTGAACATACCCATAAGGGGAGATTTAGCAAAACTGGTGCAAAGAAAAAAAAAAAAGTGAAGTTGTAACTAATCAGGTTGCAACTTTTATTTTTCAAAGGGCCTCTATAAAAGGAGGTGGAATCTGATTGGTTGACATGTCAACTACTGAACTCCACTTTTTGATAAATCTCTCCCAATGTGGTCATGTATCAGAACTTCAACAATTGCAAAAACATAACAAAACGGGTAAATATTTCGCAAGTGACAGTCACGTGGTTGTAATGAATACATACATGAATAGTACCTAAAATAATCAAGTTTGCAGAATATATCTTTATCTTTGATGTAGCAGCTGGTATGCCTCCCCAGGGACGTTCGGCAAACACTACAGGACAGACAGCGGACGTGCCAGCACAGATCATTTACCTGCAGAGAAAGGAAGGCCTTCATCATCCAAGACGTCACATTATAGATCTATAATGTATCAGTATAAGACATTACAGGATTACAGACAGAACTTCCGTCACTGCAGCGTCCGACCTAAAATTTATACAAGAGGAGCGTCGCAATGAGTTCCTTATCCGACAGTCAGAATCCTAAATTTGCCGCACATTTCCACCATCCAGGCGATTAAGGAAAGTGTAATACTACTAGATAATTATGTATATTGTCATCGAGATAAACCTATAGATCCTCCAATAAGTAGATTATATATAGATTGACAGCTTTTGGGGTGTGCGACCTGTAGTTATCCCTGCAGAAGGGGGCGCCACTGAGGGACTAGTATTTGATGCTTGAGACTACACCGAATCTTAAAATTGTATGGCAGTATCAAGACATTGTATAGCATGTTATTAGATTGCGTATATATATATATATATGTGGCGCGGTCATTGGGCACTGCATGTCGTATTATGGCATTGTGTGGCATGGTACAGCGTTTTATGCCAGTGGCAGCTCCGTATAGCATTGTTGTTTAGACAAGTGTTATTTGGTCAATGTATTACACTGGTATTCCATCACCATCCTTTATTATGCCAATAGTCACTATATACACGGAATAATAGTACATATGGGGGGGGGCACCAACAGGTGGTGGGGTACAGAGCAGCATTCAACATAAGGCTGCCCATGGAGATACACACACGTATACACCACCCGAACACATCACTCGGTCATAACTGCAGTGAGATGACCCAGATATTTTCTATACGTAATAATAATATTTCTAGTAATTCAATTCAGTTTATGTCCCAAATAATTCCATTATCTAAAGGGTTAACCAACAAGCAGTCAAACCCACGATGTGAAAATAAATGATGGTCCATTCTCAGGAAGAGAGATTTGTATTTGCGATCTTTGATACGATCTGTGTCAATTCTTGTCTGAAATCGCTGTGTGATCGCTCACACAACGCGCTCAATGATCGGAAATAAATCACCATTCAACAGCACAAACAGCTATCAAATTATTCATGGGACCTACCACCATGTCCGAACAACCATCAATTATTTTTATGTTCACATTAAAAAGCACCAAAATCCTCAACATAAAACCGCACCTATTCCCGCATCAAAAGTATAAAAACTGCACCTAAAAGACACACACAAAAAAAATAAAAATACGCACTATTCGGTACAGATATTACCTGCGTTTACCTAGTTTTAGTCTACATGCAGACATTGCAGAATTTGGTGCAGAAAATCCACAGGGACGGTTTTTGATGCGGAAATAGATGCGGTTTTAAAAATAAAAAAATAGTCAGATACAATTCGCAAGCAGAAACGCAAAGATACGCTGTGGATTTTAAAAAATGCACCGAAGTTAAATTTCCGTGTAGAAAAAAAAAATCTGCAGTGTGTAGGTGAAATTTCTTAAAATCGCCTGTACTTTGCTGGTACTATATTAAATGCCGATTTGCCGTAAGAAAATACGCGCAGCAAATTCACGCGTAATACGCATTGTGTACATTTGCCATTAAGGTCCTATTACACCGGGCCATGAAACCGAGACAGCTCGTCGATTGCCACTGGTTTGTTCCCTTCACAAGGAGCAATCATTGGTTATGCATTAGGGCGATAACTCGTTACTATGATCGCTCATCCCCATACATTTCTATCAGGTCGGCACAGGGAGATTTGCTGCTGACAACTGATCTTTAATGCTGCATAGATGAGCAGATCGTCACACAGTGCAACGATTAGGAACAAGCGATCATATGAACGCTCATTGGCCGGATTATTGGCCCATGTAAAAGGGTCCTTAGCCACCAGCACTTTATACCCTCCGCTTCTCAGAACGTATAGAATAATCACCAATAGTACCTTTTACGTGAAGGATTTGTGTGGAATATTTACCAAGAACATATTTTAGCACAAAAAAAAACCCAAAACATCAGATACACTGCAGAAGAGACCGTCACTGGGACGGAGGATAAAACACAAAGAACAGCAAAGAACAGTCACAGAAATGTGGAAGTAAAAGATTAGAAAAATGTTACATACAAAATAAAGAAAATCATAACATACACGCACAAAATACAAATGTAACTACAGAAATTACGTTTTTTTTAGAATTTTAAATTTCACCAAGTCACTATTGTAATTCTCAGACACAACCAGAAAAAGGACTTAGAAACCGAGTAACTCAAACTTGGACAATTTTCCCAAATCACTTAACATTACGAGTTCAGACATTAGCCAACAAGTCCCCTGACACCCATGTGGATGTGTGAACTGGGCTGGACACGGTCATTCTGTTGAACGATGCAACATACAGCGGTTGACAAATGCAGATGTTGCAGAGTTCAGTTTGCAAAACCACCACAACTGAACTATGCCAAGTATTATCTGTGGGTTTTTACATGGGACTGCAAGTAAACCTACTGCATTACCTTCTAGGAGTAATCACCGTATACATACACTGCTGCCCCTAAAAGGGACTAGTTCAGCTCTGCTACATCTGCATAACAAAAACAGGAATATAGCCATTAACTAGCCATCTATCTGGATCTCAAAAGTATGTTTACATATGTAATGCCGCTATATACAGAATATGTACGTTGTACGGCGGAGCACAAGTCATCTCCTTCACACCGAGCACCGCATTCCCTGTGTGGAGCCTCATGTACAGGCCGTGTTTATTTATACATGCAGGAATGTAGGGGCTGTTTAGATGCCAGAAGGAACAGATTTGGAATTATGTTCAATTTCATTATTGCTGTGCACGATGACGGAGACTGGTGACAGGCACACCGTAAACCGGCCAATTGTCTAAATAGATTTTTAAAGGGGTTGTCCACTTTGGAAAATCCTTTTTTGGCAGAAGGGTTTCCAAGCAATCAGCTATAATCTGTGGGAGAACTTCACAGCAAATATTCAATTTGCCTGCAGCGCCACCACAGGGGAAACGAAGCATTACACCATTTTCTTTGAAATCAGTAAGCAGTCCGTGTATTGCATGGACGCGTCAGGTCCTCCAGAGTAAGAGATACTCCCCCCTCTGGCTAATTGATGGTCTTTTATAAACGGAGCAACCCTAAAAAGGTTTTGGAAAATGGGTTGTCTACATCATGACCGCAAATGTTCAGTGTTAGAGAATTATGGGAGCTGTATAGAAATTACAGATGTAATAGTGCCCACTCAGATATTTAGTGAACATGTGTCAACTGGGGTTTTACACAAATGTACTCAATAAGGATTAACACATGATGCAGGCCTAAATAGTTGAATGGCAAACTCAGCTCTGCTACATCTGAATATTTAGATAGCAAACTGCAAAAGTTGTGCCAGAGAAAATAGTACAAGTGAAAGTAATGTCTTTCCATCATGAATAGGTCACAGACCAAATAGGGCTGAACACCGGAGGACGGACAACACCAGAATTGAAGATTACAACAGATTATCTGTGCAGAACTCCACTCCAATGTCTGAAGGCAAAGAGCTGCCTATTTTAGAGCAAATTTCCTAGATGTAAACCAATAGTCTGCAACCCGTGGCCCTCAAACTGTTTTCTGACAGTCTGCAGCTTCTAGGACATGCTGGCATTTACAGCTTCACAACACCTGGGACGCTACAGATCAAATTACTGATGTGTACAAAATTAGGAGATAGAGATATATATATATATATATATATATATATATATATATATATAAAACGTTTGGGCACTAGGTCAGTCATATAGACCTTGAGTGGATGGGGTGGGGGGAAATATACTATAGAGTACCTATAAGCTTCTATGGTGCATACATATGCCAATATATATTCTTTTGGTACAGGACTGGCAGACTTCTAGTCTATGGTGTATTAAGGCCCTTAAGTGACACTCACAGTGGGTGCCCTGGTCACCCAACCCCTGGCTATACAAGCAGAGAGCATGTTTACCCATATTATGCCCCCCACCCCCAGTAGGTCATGGCATCTGCCCAGGTTCCCATGCTGGACCTGTGCAAAATACCCAGCTTTATAATTATGTAGAATAGGAGGGAACACAAAAAACAGACGGATCTGAGGCCATAAAAAAATAAATCAGAGATAATACAAATAAAATAAAGAGTGTAAAGAATGTAAATCTAATGACCCAGACCAAGAGGAATCTTCAATGTTTCCAAACACATTTATACAAACTAATCTGGACTTCTTACATTATAAACCAATGCAAGGAGCGAAGATCAATACAAGAATAATTTCCCAGCTCATCATTTCTCAGGATTACTGATAGAACGTATATACATCAGGTCTTCATTTATGGAAACGCCTTTTAACTTTAATTTGTTAGTAAAAAAAAATAAAACCATAGCCTTAAATCTTTCTTAGGCAGGAGCCCGGCTCCCTGCAGTGTGTTCGGTCCAGGATTAGCGGCCAAAATACGTTCCGTCCATTACGGACGTAATGTGCTCGTGTGAATCCAGCCTTACCCTCTCAAATCCAGTCTTATGTCAGGAAACACTTCAGATACAGAATCTAGAACCTTAACCACAAACTAAGGGGTTCAGTGTCAGCGGGTCCGGTGCGTCTGACGCGCAGGATTGAGCGGTCATCGATCACATCGAAGTTCTTAACTGAGATGTGATCGATTACAGGTGGTTCCTGTGTGTCAGACGAAGGACCCGCTGTCACCGAACTGGTCAGTCCAGTTGACCGGACTGATACAGGTTTCAGCACTAGCTGCAGCTGCTCTGTATACAGGATACAAAGCAGCTGTATCTCAAAAAAGTAAAAATACATTTTTGAAAACTAATTAGAAAGTTGCACCAAACAAACCGATAGACATTTTTATTAAAAAAACAAACTTTTTCAAAAGGTGTACATGGCCTTTAAGATCACACTGAATTTCCCCCTGTCCTGGAATGGGTGTTTCCCAGTCCTAGAAATGATGGGCTCCCCACTGGGGCCAAGCTTACATTAGCCGGCTAATTTCCCACAAGCCCTGTGGTGGCCACAATCAAACGTATCCAAACCTTAGCTCAGATTTCTGACAAAGGACTATTGCTAATGTTTAATTTTGTATTAAAAAAAATAAAAAAATAAATAGAATCAGGTTTAGTTAAAATAAACAAAAATATTCTAAAAATGGAAAAGGCAATAATATATATGTTTGTTCAAAAGTATTTGCCCCCCTCCACTCCTCTCCTTTCTGTATTCAGACTTTGCAATTCAGCAAGAGATGAATCGATAACTAATCTTATGTACTTTGCACACTTGAATATTTTGTTCTCTGGTATCAGCCAATGGTAATATTGTTTAACAAGACAACAGACCAAGTCCAATGTGGAGAAGCTCCAGAAACATTTATACAGGTGTGTGACCGATATCAGCCGCTCTATACTGCTCCTTTACGCTCGCCATAGGTGTAAATACGTCAGTTTCATCATCGCAACTTTGCTACAATTGGTTTTTAATAATAATAATAATAATAATAATAATAATAATAATAATAATAATCTTTATATAGCCCCAACAAATTCCGCAGCACTTTACCTGAAAAAAAATCACACCAATGTTTAAAAAAAATAAAAAATTGTCACACGATGGCAGACTCATTTGAGAATGATCCGCTTCATCCACAAGTAGACGCAGAAATCGTAAAATTGTTATTAATATATTTCTTCCCAGCTGTTGAGAAACTACAACTCCCAGCATGCCTTGGGGACCGCTGCGTTAATGCATACATCTTCCCATAAGAATATCTTCCATCACAACCAGAAGATCTTTGTAACATATTTGGGCCTCATTTATCAAAACCATCTAAAATTAAATACTGACCTTGTTGCCTATAACAACCAGAGCCCCCGAGCTCAAGCTATTGCAACGGGGACCGTTTTTTTTCTGTGAGGGCATGGCTATGATAGCGAACAAGTACGAGGAGGAGAGCGCTGGGCGTAACACACATTGCTGGATTCTAAACCAAAAATCAGGAAAAATAAAAAGATACAAATAACAAACATTATACAGTCCACATGGAGCAGGTCTCACCTTGAGCAGGTATTTATCTACAATTTCCATCCCACAGCTGCTACAGATACTTTTCCCTTGAGTGTGTCCTGAAGAAGGCATGGAATGAGGAGAAGACGACGACACCGGAGACAGAGGAGCCGACGAACAAGAATCCTCGTCCAACGCTGCCCCGGGACTTCCTTGAAGCTGAGAGGAAACAACAACGAGAAAGTCAGCTATCAAATGGTTAAGACGTAGTAGAATATAATGTAATAGATTACACAATACATCGGCAAATAGATTATAGACAACCAAATAAATGATCGCTTCCTACATGGCGACCGTTTTCAGCAGTTTTTTTTTTTTAGAAGTAATAGTTACAATCCTCAGGGAATGTGGTCTGAGATTTTCAAGAAAACAAAATTTGACCAAGAAACGTACAAGCAAAACTATATAAGGGATGGGGGGGGGGGGGGGGGCAGGAAGGATTCTAGTGACCGATATACAGTATATGATCCACTAGGAAATTGTGGATATTCAAGTAGAACTTTAATGGGGACCAAATCTTCAGGACCGGTGGTTACATCCTCAGTGATGACACTAGACACACGCACGCACGCACACACACACACGGTCTGATTGGTTCTTCATAATAATAATAAATCTTTATATGGCGCCAAAAAATTCTGCAGCACTTTACAATTCAGAGGGAACATGTACAGACATCAGACATTACGTAGTGACAAAACTAATAACAATTCTAACAAGAGGAGTGAGGAGCCGGATAACAAGAGCTTACAATCTATGAGGAAATAAGGGAGACACAATGTAAAAGTGCTTGTTCAGTACAATGGTCCGGCCATCTTTTATACACACGCGGTAGTAACATAAAGCTGCAGGAGCCGGTCACCAGCCAGTATCCGTGTATGACGGACATGAAGTGCATTAGGGGGGGGGGGGGGGGGTCAGGTCTGACGACTAATGTAAAAGGGGCCAAGGCAAGGAGTCCGGTTAGGGAATGTTGTAGACCTTTCTAAAAATATGCGTTTTCTGGGCACCCTTAAAACTGCGGATGTCTGGACAGCGCTCATTGATCCGCTCTGGGTTATTTACAGGCATCACTACATATAATCAATCATTTCACATGCAAAATCAGAGCTTGCAAAGACAATGTTACATTTAGGACAGTTCAACTGATGACCCCAGTAAACAACATGAAGCACAGAACGTCTCATTATGGGCATCAAGGTAAAAAATAAAAATAAAAAATAAAAATTAAATGCCAATCAGTGCCCACTAACCTTTAGCGGTTATATATAGAAGGCAAAAATCCACGCAGAAATTGAATGTAACATATATACAGCGCTGATATAACAATCACACACAGGATCTATGGGAGATGTTCTCCCCAATACATCAGAATATCCCCAAATAGATAACACCTCAAAGGGGAAATCTGGTCAGGCAGGTTATCCAATGTAAAAAGTGTGTATAATATAATATATCTGTAGCCAAGGCATGTTTATAAATACTGAATGATAATATTACACTTCCTCCATAATGTATCAGACTTCAATATATTTATAAAAAGGCGCAAACAAAATAAAACGGTTGTAAACTAAAATGTAACTATCCACATATAAACAGACGCATGTATACAGATGTAGCAGTCTCAAATCTGTCACTTGGCTACATGTGGTTTTATATAGGACTACAAATATCTACCACACTACATTATACACACACAAAATACTGATACAGCAGTGTGGAGTTTGTTATTTAGATTCGAGCGTGACCTGTGGTTTCATATAGGACTGCAGAAACACCTAGAAAGAAGTCACACATAAAAAAATAATATATATATATATATATATATATCATACACATAGGCAAACACAGCTGAGGGTCCCAGTGCAAGAACAGTATATGGGCCCGTTGCTTTCAAATATCCCATCATTACATCACCCCCTCACAATCCCTCAGTAGTGGTTAGCCATAAAATTCATTAGCTTAGACATTTATAGAAGGCAGCTTTAAGGTGAACGTATTGGGCCCCTTGTTGCGTGCGTGTATATATATATATATATATATATATATATATATATATATATATCCAGATAGAAGGTTAGATAGATTTTTTTTCCTCCTAATGCAATCAACTGCCCAGCAGAATCCTCAATCATTGGATAAGAAAAGTGCACATCAGCAAGAAAAAGTTCAGTGACAATTTCAACTCTGCTACATCTGTATTGTGTGTGTAGGAGGCCAGAGACACACACACACATATATATATATATATATATATATATATATATATATATATATATATATATATATATATATATATATATATATATATATATACACACACACACTTTTGACGTTTTGGTTCCGTTTTTTTTTTTTAGCCAGAAGTGGATCCAAGCAAAAGAAAAGGTAAAGACTAAAAGACTGATGATCTTTATTTTGTATCCACTTCTGAGTTTGTTTTAAAAAAAAAAACAAAAAACTGCACGTGTGTGATCGTGGCCGAAGAGTTATCACAAAATTATATATATTTATAGACATATAAAACAACATTTTATCACCCCCCCAAGTGTCCTTTATTAGGAGGGACAGTCCCTACTTCTGAACCTCTTGGCTCATTAAACGACTTTTTTCGACCTGGGAAATACTTTGACTTGTTATATTGCTCCAGAAATCATTTGTCTGGTTCCCATCTGTAGATTATTTTGTAATTTGACATTTTTGGGATCCAAATTGCACCAATATTCAGATGATTTCTATGCGAATATTTAAATTAAATTACTATTCAATCAGATTTATATTATTCTTTGTGTAACAGATACATTTTATCCGCATGTGCCCGGAGCCGGGTGTTGCATCGTAGCAGAATTCACATTTCCAGCATAATGTCGCAATTTTTAGGATTCCTGCACTTACCAGGCTGCCCTCGTTTTTGCGGCTCCGGCCCATGGTCAGCGCTGCTCCCCCGCACTCCTCGGACATAAGGGACGTAAACTGTGAGGAAACAGCAATGATAGAGTCAAATTCCGGGCGTACACCCCCCAAACACCCACCCGACAGCCAGCCAGGTGACAGTCGCCCACACCTGTGTCATAGCGCTCCCTGCGCGTTTTACGCTCTATTTAACCTCTTGCGTGCCGCGACCTTACATCAGACCATGAGGCGCCCGAACCTTCTGCGCCCTGCGCCACCGCCTGCGGTCTCCTGCGCCCGGTGCAGCTGCACAGCACACAATGCTCCGCTATGGGATAACCCCTGGAAGGTGAAGAGGTTTTATAATCGGACACTCGAGAGAATAATTATCGCGGGCTCTGAGCCGCCCGGGGACGATTTGAATGAAAATGCAGCAAATTAACCCGAATCATCCCCCCCCCCTCCCGCGATAAAATGCGCAGGTCCACCTGCCGCTGATTACACAGCGGCTTCCACCTGGGGATGACCCATTTATTGTTCTACGGGGGGAGAGGTGATAACGGGATAATTACCAGGGGTCGCGTAAAAAGTACAAATATGGAGAAATATAAAAAGTAAAAAAGTATTAGACAGACAACTAACTTCACATACCCGGTATTATTATCAGTGACCCCTCACACAACTAGTGTATAATAGTCACAAATAGTACCTGATACACTAAACTGGATAATTACCGTGAAACACGATACAAATATTACCTGACAAGATATATATCGTATGTAATCATTATATACACACGTTCAACATTTAATACAAAGCTATGCGAGAAAATTAACAAAAAGTACACACACTGCCTATTATAAACATCAATATACTACACAATGATGTAGCAGAGCCGAATTTCCACCACTTAATGTGTGCACAATCTACCTGCAGTCCAATACAACACTAGTTATGCCTAATGACACTCCGCTCTGCTACATCTGTACACTATTCCTTGTCACACTACACACACATCAATACAACCTGTACACCGATACACAATGTATTCCTCACAGCAATCCTGTACACATTCACTCTCATAATGAATAATCGTTACACACCCAACATTATAAATATTACACAAGTATTTTCCTGCAGCCATTACAATTATTGCTGCGTGTACATCCATTATTATTACACGAGGAGGACTGGTGGAGTAGTTCCTGGTGATGGGACACTACATGACACCACAACTGTAAATACATGGGTTTAAACTGAACAAATAAGGATTATTCACCCACAAATTATACACTAATCCGGGTATACAGGAAAATATATACTAAAATCATTACAGGAAAATATATACTAAAATCATTAAAGAAAATTTAGAAACTGGTCAAGAAATGTAATGATAATATTAACAATAATAAAAATTATATTATCAGTGTCCGCTTGTCAACAATTATTTCTAGAATATGAATATTAATAAAATAGTTAGTATTGGTATTATAAATCATTACTATTCTATTATAGTAATTTGCGCTGTACCTGTAAAACACGCACTGCTGAATATATACATGCCACATTGCAGATATTAATAGTTTGCTATCAAATACTTTTTTTGTGTGCATATTTTCTGAATTCTGCAACAGATATTTCCGGAGTAACCACATTATTAAATCCATAAATGTGTAATATAAGCGTTTATATCCGTATATTTGTATTATGTACTTTTTATTTTTTGTCGGATGTTTCTCTACATCAATATTGAAAGTTCAGAGAAGAACTCAGGATGTAATTTAGATACATACAGACAGATATGGGATCGATAGATAGATACTGTATTAGGGTGAATTCACACATGACAGATTTGTTACAGAAATTTCTGCGACTGCTCCATACATCTGAATGGGGTTTGCAGACATATCCATACACATGCTGGAGAAACAACCACATTGTATGGAATGGATTTTCAATCGCAGACATTTCTGCAACAAATCTGTCGTGAATAAACCCTAATATAGCAGTATAGTTTACATAGGACTGCAGGTAAAGTCTCTAATATCCTACGTCAGATCATCAACACATTAAAAGATAAAATTATATATATATATATATATATATATATATATATATATACATACACTCTTTCAAAGTTTTGATGATCTGACGTAGGATAATAAAGAGTTTGCCTGCATTATATAGATACACACTGATGCACATTATATACACACAATATTTATACACTGTATAATTTACACACAGACACATTTACTATAGGAGGAGATATATATATATATATATATATATATATGTGTGTCTACACACATTCTTCCCCATATTATTAAGAATTTTGCAAAACTATCAGTATCCAGTACAAGTAAATGTATCCATATATTTCTCATATTCTCCGCTCCTTGGTCTCTGGCAGTATCCAGCTCTGCCCCGTGTATGCCCTCACCTTGTTAGCTGGCACCGCAGGGATATCCTGGTCTTCCAATTTACATAGGAACATCTGCTCACTCTTCCAATACATGGCACAGCCAGGCCGGGTTATTACATCCCAACTCCACAAGCCGGATCCAGGGGCCCTCAGTCACCCCCAGCACCTCACTCCCTGACAGCCGCCTCCACTGCCGCTGCCCTCCCAGATGAAAAGTTTTTGTTTGCAAGTGGGTGGTACCAGAGAGCACAACACAACGTTCACACATGGCCGCACCTCCACAGACGCAGCCCCCTCCTCCTGCTGGGGGTCTTCGCCAGGACAGGGCCAGTGTCACCAGGACTGGTAAAAATACTGCAATTACAAACAAACAATCAAGAGAATTTCAACAAAGCGTTTTGGAAAACTACAAGTCTCTATATACTTATGCTGGGATTTGTAGTTCCCCACCAGCCAGAGATAACTCCACCAAACTAAGACGCTGGGAGCTGTAGTTCTTCTGTACAGTTCTCTATAAGCCTGGTAGAGATTTCTCTATCGTTCGGTTTACATTTTGCAATTTGAACATGTTGAGGGTTGTAGTCCCCACTCAACAAATTCAGCTGTCACCTGTGGACCCTCAGCACCTGGTGGAGAACTAATCATTCTTCTAACAGGACATGCTCTGACCTGTAGTTCTCCAGCAGCCTGGCACTGAACCGGCATGCTGCGACTTGTAGCTCTTAAATTAGTCAGATGCGTAACAAAGCCGGGTGGACACCAATCCCCAGCATGCTGCGACCTGGCAGAGAACTACACAGCCCAGCATTGACGAATAGAACTTACTGCGACTTGCGGTCCCTATATCAGTCCATTAATCCAAAGAAATAGTGGTAAACTAGTGGTACATTTCTATATAAACTAAGGCAGCTGCGATTTATAGTTCCACATCAGCCAGATTATATATATATATATATATATATAATACATATGCCAAGCGGACAACTACAAGACCAGGAGCCACCAGTCGCAAAAGTCCTGTTCAACGCAGGGACGTGTAATTCTCCATCAGGCTGAATGGGAACCAGAAGTCGCAGCATGCTATTAGGCATGTGGAGATCTATACACCCCTGTATTCCCTAAGAACTTGTAGTTCTCCAATCATCCTTTAGACTATTGGTACTACAGCTGAAGACTATTGGTACTACATGTTCACATATAACAAGAGTTGCTGCGACTTTTAGTTCCCAAATCAGCCTGCTACCCAGCAAAGATTAGTGAGGAATTACAAGTCCCCATGTGCTGCAATAGAAGCTGCTGCGCTCAGTAGTCCCCCTCACCAACCTGTTCCATCAGCGTTGTCTCAGTCTCCCCCATATCAGGCTGCACCCCTCGAGAGACCCCCAGTAGTCGTAGCAGCCTCTCTCTGCTGTTCTATCCCTCTGCCACTTCTCCAAATCCTTAATATGAAATCTTTCTCATTAGGATAAAACACAACATGTGAGTGACCCCAAATCATATGTGGTGAAGTAGCAAAAATCAAGCCTACCCCAAACAGTGTGGTGCTAATTAACATCCAGCTCCCAGCCTGACACAGGGCAAAACCCAAATCACTGAGCTGCCGAGCTGAGTCCTGGCTGGGAGCTGAGGCTGAGGAGTCATCATCTTCATCATCATCCTTTTCTTCTTCTTCCTCTTCCTGACTTTGGGGGGGGGGATCATTACTTTTGATAACTTTGCTTTGTCCTGTAGGATATTTTGTAGCATTATTCAAGACTCTGCACAAGTTCAGCTCCAGGTGAGGACATGACATTGGGAAATTGGATAATCTATATGTTGTGTATGTGTTTCTACATGTAGCAGAGCTGAGTTTGTCATTGAACTTTTAAGTTGGCATAGATTGGGCACCATGATTGGTGACTGGTTTAACACATTGGTCTCACACTGGTCACTAGTTGGAGCCACTAATTTCACCAACTGACCTCTCCCACATCGGATGTAGCAGAGCTCATATGTACCATTTAACTGATCCTTTTGTACACAATGCAGTAGCTTGTAGTCTTATGTAATCGCACATACTGTTTTTTTATGTGGTTTTGCATTTATTTTATTTTTTTGCAAAAAATTGTACAGTAATTTTTTTTTAATTATTATTATTCTTCCAAAAAACAATGTATCAAAAATAGTGGCAAAACAAAATGTAGCTGACTCAAAGCATGGACCATAGGTTGCTGGAGATGTGATTTATTTTTTTCCCCCTACTGACTTCATTCATATTAAGCCCCTTGTATCATGATTTCAGGCTAAGGCTCCATTGTGACATAAAGTTGTTCCCATCCCTATCACAAAATTTCCATCGCAGTGTGAATTTTTGCAAACGGATGCTTGAATTTTCTCCAATACTTTGCTACAGATCGCATGCAATTTCATATCACCCTGGTGTTCTAGCCTAAATGATGCTTTATTAATAATTGACTAACATCCAAATTAGGCACATGAACTTGAAGCATTTTGGCTTAAAATAACAAACACAGCTCTGCTATATCTGTATGAATATCTAATCTATCTATCTATCTATCTATCTATCTATCTATCTATCTATCTATCTAATCTATCTATCTAAAACCTCTTTGAGACAACCACCCAAAATTGCATTGACAGATGGTTATGGTCCTCCTCAAAGTAGAGGACAATTTACATAAGATATAGTGGAATTGAAAACTTGTGATATCTTATCCACTTTTCTGCTACTGTAATACGCTGCGTGATATCCGCACGGAAAAACCTGTCCGAAAATTCTGCAGTTCTTACACTGTGTGTGGACGTACCCTAAAGAGCTGGTTTCCTGAACGAGGTGGTCTTTTGGAGAGGTTTCAATGTATATAAAAATTGTGTGTGTGTGTGTATAGACATGCATGTAGCAGAGCTGCGTTGATCTCTCTTGGTAAATCAGAGCGTCTCATGATATCACAAGTGGATACTATTGTACATGGCAAACGTTCACAAGACACTGAAAATGGCCCAAATTGCAGCAGGTTTATTAACGGGGAACATGTGGCATGACAAATTTGGCTTGACATGTTAGACGTTTTTATCTTCCGTTCACCCCCCCCCCATGACTAGCCCAAAATTTTGTTGCAAAAAAACGTCCGTCTTTTATAAACCGGCACATTTTTCGACTCCTCTGAGACAGCCGCTTCTCTATTTTCTAACACATATTTGGTACGTACCATTTATTTTGTTTAGGACATCTTTCCTTAAATGCTATCTTTGTTTTTTACATAGGACTGCATGTAAACCTACTGCCTTACATGTAACAAACAAAATCTATACCTAGCATTCTAGCACTACAGCTATAGCGCACAATACACGGCATACTGCATGGTATATTCCATAGCCTTCTGTCCATGTCACCTGATTCCTTATATCATCATTATGTAGATTATAAGGCTATAATTGTGCGGGATTAATGATCTGACTATAATATGTATATTCTAGGTATATTTAATATATTCTACAGATCTAATATATTACAAATATTGCAGTATAATGTGTAGGGCGGATAGATAAATACTAGGAATATGAGGCTTAATATAATGCCCTGTGCTAGGTAGGCATCCCTGTCCCTTGGCACATTGAATGCCCGCTCCTCGGTGCAGCCAGTGTGGATAATATAATATCTTAGAGATTTTAGTTAAATCAATGATTATTTGCAGGGATGTAATGTGTATAATCTTCTAATAACTGAAAGAAACATGTTGACAAATCTTCACCCAAAACGGCACAATCCCTATACTTTGCCCTTCCTCATACTCTGCAGGCTCCATTGACAGATCCCATTCATCTCCTGGGCACAGACTGCTCTGCCCTATCTGCCCCCTATTGAAACTTGATATTTTAATGAAAGAAATGTGAATTAGTAAATTATGACTCCAGGAGATAAGTCAGGGCCGGTAGAAGCCGAGCACCCAGGGAGTAAACACAGGTTATTAGGAGAGGGTCTGGGGTGCAGGCAATGACTTGGGAGGGCACAGAGGATTAGAGGTATTGAAGTGTCCTACAACTGAGTCAGAGCTGAATAAGTGGAGAAATGTCGCGACCTGGGACAACGTTGGGAATTTATGGCAAAAAAAGTAAATATTTTTGTAAATTAAAAAAATATATTTTAAAGAAATAAGTATAACGTTTTAATATTTTTAATTCTTTTTCTAAATTATTTATTTTAATTTAGGAAGAAAATTCGTGAGAAGACAATTTATATATATTTTTTCGAAGCCAATTTAATATAAATATAATACATTTAGAATATTTTGCTCGATTTAAGATTATATATTTTATTATGTACATATACAGTACTAATGTTTTTCGTAGATTTTTTTTAACAATCTTACAAAATAAATTACTACTAAATATAAAGTATCGATGCATTTAGGGTTTACCTGTCCTTGGGAAACATTACCACTGAATCATTCATGTCCTCTATACGAAGATTCGTGTTTATAATGTGCAAAATATAAAACCTGATCCTAATATCCTTATAATCAGCGGGGATTAGGCTCGTGTCAATAATGAGTCTATGTAGTTGGTAAGAATCGCACCTTATGTAAATGTGTGTCCCATGTGTGTAACCTTTTATATACTTTTATATATATTTTATATTCGTTATCCGTTTTATATTGATATTTTATGCAGTTATAGCAGAGCTGAATTTGTAATTTAAGGCCTCATGCACACGACCGTGTTTTTGCGTCCGCAATTCTACCGCAAATCCACGGGTTAATTGCGGACCCATTCATTTCTATGTGGCCATACCCACTATCCGTGTTTTCACGGCTCTCCGCATGTCCGCACATCCGTGCCGCAGAAACTCCGGACATGTCTTATTACGGTCCGCAAATGCGCTGCGGACATGCCAATAGAAGTCAATGGGCCCGTGGAAATTGCGGATGCACCTCCGTGTGTCATCCGCAGTTTGCGGATTTGCGGAAATGTTGCTAGGCGACGACCGGGAATGAGTTCTGTCGTCATCCTGTTTTACCTAGGCTTTTTTTTTTTCATCCGCATTTTGCGGATTACATACGGATGAACTGCGGATGACATTCCACGGAACACGGTCCTGGAATTTGCGGACCAGAAAAACACCACGGTCGTGTGCATGAGGCCTAACTGTTTTGTGCACCAGTATAACTTCCCCCACCCACCCTCACTGAAATGGCCCCTACCCTTATCCTAGAAGTGTATGAATTGAGTATACACTAGTTGAATTATACAAAGAAAAATACAAGACAATGTACACTGGTGTATGTTTCTGTGTATACTCTATATCTATACATGCAAAGTGTTGTAGCCCTGCACCTACAAACAGTTCCAATGTACCTAGCACAAATGGCAAATAAACTTTACTTGTTTAGCTGCAGTCCTATGTAAAATAACACATCATGCCAAATGACAAGGTTGTGCCAAATGACAAACTGAGCTCTGCTACATTTGTGAATTAAACAAAACTATTGAGAAGTCAATAATTGTATTTGAACTATATCACACACACATTGCCTACCATGCTGTATACTGCCCATTGCTGGTTGAAATAAAAGTTCATAAATGTTATTATATAACCAGCCATAAGAACGACTCGTATCGTTAATAAGCAAAAATCTCAATAAGTACTTTATTTAATTGTCCCCTATAGCGGTCAGCAAATCGATTCATCTGATTTGCTGGTCCATAGAATTCAATTAATTTGCCAGAACTTCCTAATGGCCGGCGAAATGCGAATCGGATAAAAAAAATTGGTTCACCTGTAATCCCATATAATAAAAATAACTGGTAAAACGGATGGGGATCACAGCCAGTAGTATTTCATATGAAAGATCGCGCGTGATCCTAAGGGGTGAAGATAAATACACCGGAATAAGGGCTGGTCCACATGTAGCGGAATTGCTGCGTATTTTCAGTCCGGAATTGCGGATGGAAAAAACGCAGCAGAATACAGTAGCAGCAAAGTGGGTGAGATCCAACAAATCTCATCCACACGCTGCGTGAAATTTGCGGCCAGAAATTGACGTTTGGTGCGTATTTTTCGTATCGCAGCATGTCAATTCCTACTGCGGTAAGTGAACTGAATTTCTGCGTTTTTCAGAGGAGAGGTCACCATCCCCCAACAATGAAAAAGACGCAGCAAAATCAGCACCATTTTCTACAGTAAAAAACGCCGAAAATGGTGCAGTTTTTCCCCTGCTAGTGTCTGCAGAATTTCTGCATCAATTCCGTTACGTGTGGACAAGCCCTAAGAATGAACAAATTAAAAAATAAGTTCTGTAGAAAATGGGGATGTCCCCCTAGCCCAGGACCCCAACACGTTTTTCTCAGGAGTCATCTAAAAGTGGGGTGTAAGGCCGGGTTCACACAAAGCATAAATATAACGCAGTTTAGGCTCTGTTCACATGTGCGTTGGCGTCCCGTTCTGACGTACTACGCTATTGCTTCCGGCAAAACGAAGGATCCGGTGCACAAAAGAGACAAATGGAAACCACGGGCACCGGATCCGCCACCATTGAAATCAATGGTGATGGAAACGGAAACCTCTGGTTTCCGTCGGTGTCTGTTTGTGCCTGCTCAGGGTCCCGTTCTGACGTTCCATCTGAGCTTTCCGTCAGAACGGGAACCCAACGCAGATGTGAACAGAGCCTTACCTGGCCATCAAGTCCGGATCTAAATCCACATGTTACATGCAGATTTTGAGCAGGTCTTGGTGCGGATATAGCTATGGATTTCTCTCATTGCAAGGCAATGAATGAAATCCGCCGTGAAAATCCTCTGCATTTATAGGTATGTTCAGACGTGGTGAAATTGCAGCGGATTTACGTTGCAGATTCCACACCGCAAATCCGTGCCAATAAACAGTACATTACATGTGAATGGGGATTTTAAAAAGCCATTTAGATAGAAAAGAAAAATTCAGCGGGAAAATTTTCAGATCCGCAGCATGCTCCTTAGGTTGCGCAAAAGTTGCAGGTTTTTTTATTGCGGATTTCTCTTTTCAATGCATAAGGTGAAATCTACATGTAATACATGCAGATTTTGACATGGATTTGCGTCAAAACTCTGCCACCCCTAAATCTACAATTTGCAGCATGTTTATAAACCGCTGCGGATTTGTTTTTACATTGTAACTGAATGTAGTTATTGTTTTAAAACTCTATTCATTTACATTATGCTGTACTTTGGGGAATTTCAGTGCGAATTCCACAACTGAAATTCTGGAACAAATGCGCTAAATGTGAATCTGTTCTAAATATTAAAGAGATAATGTCTTGATCACCATTACACAGTTTATTTACTGTAGAGATATAATCTGTGTAAAGACAGTTGAGAATATTGTATTACTTCTAATGTACTGATTCAGAGTTACAGCTTGTATTATACTCCAGAGCTGCATTCACAATTCTGCTGGTTGTTATTGGAAAGTGTCAGCAAGTTTGATGTCAGACACTCCTAACAGTTTAGCTGAGCGCCTATAATGCAGTGGGTCTTCAACTTGATGTTCAGATATATCATTTTGTGATTTATTATCTTTACTTCTAAGTCTATTCTGTTCCAGAAACAAGTGCCGGACTATTGGAATTTCTAGACTATTGGATGCCAGAGTATCAGATTTTTAAAGCTAGAGAGAGAGCTATTAATACAAAAAAAATTATGAATAATAGAAGTCATCAGCAAGGCCCTTTATCAACAGCGGGATATAAGAACAACTAATAGGATGACAATATTTGTTGTCCAATCTTCCATAACTTCTTCTTCACGTCGATGGAATAGGTCCGGATAAAATGGTCCAATCCTCACATCAAAAATGGATAATCCAGTCCAGCAATAAAGAATAGAAAAAAATAATCAATATATAAAACCGTGATCACACAAGACCTAAAACGTACAACCAATAAATGTATAATCCACAATGCTGAATAAACCACAGCTACAGCGTCCATGATATTCCTAATTTTTATATTGTCTAAAATAAGAAAAAAAAAATCATATGCTTTTTTTCTTTTCCTATAAACAGCGCCACTCTAGTCCAATGGCTGAGTTTGATATCATATCTCCGCCCCATTCACTTGAATGCAGTTCCAGACACCGCCATTAGACAGAAGCGGCGCTGTTTTAGGGAAAAAAATCAGACCGACTTTTCTAATCTAACACCAACCCTCAGTGGCATTATGTTTGATCATAAAATATATATACCTCCTCATATAGCCATATACCAGGGCTGGCCTTAGGGATGTGCGACCTGTGCGAATGCATCGGGCTCTGCAGCCCCCCAAAAGGTAGGGGGCTCCACTGTGCAGGCCGTTTGAGCTCTGTTCTCTGGTCAAAGTTACACACACATGGAGGAAGCAGAGGCAGAGCAGAGGAGGAGGCTCCGCCCACAGCCTGTCCTGCAAGAAGCCTGTGCAGCAAGGAGAGATGGTAAGTGCCTGTTTGTGTACATATGTCTCTGTGTGTGTGTGTGTCTCTGCCTGTGTGGGTATAGTTATCAGAGTGTGATAACTGTGGTGTTACATAGGACTGCATGTAACATCTACTACATTATCTGTACTCCATGAGCTATCTCTGTGTGTTATCTGTGGTGTTACATAGAGAATGTAGTATATGTTATATGCAGTCCTAACTATTTATTGTGTGTGTGCGTGTGTATATATATATATATATATATATATATATACCTGTATGTGTATATACAGACACACACACACACACACACACACACACACACACACACACACACACGTAAATTTATACAATATACATTTTAATTTTTTTTATTTCCCTTTGCCTGTTTTTCGTAATATTTCTTTATGTCTGTACAATATTTATGTTCCAGTTTGTGTGTGTGTGTGTGTGTGTGTGTGTGTGTGTATATACATATGTGGTTAATTTTTGGTTTGTGGAGGGCAGCAATAGAGAATCCCGCACAGGGCGCCATCCAACCTAAGGCCGGCCCTGCGTATACCGACGTGTTATGGTGAATATAATTTTATCAGCATTTTATATATTTCTGTACATACTGTTTAGGGCCTGGGTTGTCTATAGAGATAGGCCCACACATCTTCCCTCAGTCTCTGTAAGATCACACGGAGCTGTCGGCCTCTATAACGACGCCTGTTTAGAATTACAGGTACCGCGTTCAGTATGTCGGTCGCATTAACTTTAAAACCTGTAGGAATTTATAATAAACAACTAGTCAAGTCTGGGGTGTTCACAAGTCATACAGATAGAAATGATGATCCAGTTGTGTCAGACGCTTTTTATTTTACAGTTTTGGGGTATTGAGTTTATGTATGTTTGCTGCACACAAGGACATTTAAAGGGGAGTTCCATTTTTTTTTATAGCCTTCTGACATTATTGGAAGGTCCATGACCCAAACCCTTTATTGATAGTTGAAGATTTTCTTGACTTGAAGTCGAAAACTCAGATCTTTTTTGGTTTTGCCACTCGTATGCTCTGGGGGCACTGTTGAGCATGAACAGGAAGGTGCCATTAAAAAAATTAGGTCATGTTGGGGATTCTGAATAGCGGCAATTCAGCTGCATTATTTACTATTGTAGTTTTGAGGGGTATGAGGTACAACTGCAACATATTCCAGTTGTGGGGAATTTTGTAAAAATTAGATGAGAAAAATAATTTTTTGCTTCTTTTTGGATCTGGCTATAAGCTTTCTGGTGGTTAAGAACGACATCATTATGTTGACCTTGCCCTGCAAGTGGCCCCCAATCAGACATCCTGATAATTCAATTTTGGGTAAAAGGGGCACAGATATCTTACAGGAATTGGAAGAATGAACCCTATTGTAGCAAAATAAAACGCTGCTATTCTCTGGCTTTCCCATCTAATTTGACACAATATTTTTGGAGGAGACCCTATACCCTATAACACATAGGGGGTTATCTTCGCAGGAGGCATGAACAGTCACCGGTCGCTTTCCCCTTCAATAACCGCTGATTGTGGGGCGAGGAACTGTTGCCTGATTTGGATAACCCCTTTATCTAGATGTTACAATTGGACATTACATTACTACTAACCTTATATTGTTACATTATATTACTATCAGACATTATAGAACTACTTTATTTTACTAGCTTTATGCTCTAACCTGACATTGGGAACACCTTCAGTTGTGTCTAATCTCTGGTCCTCTCATCTGGTGGACACTCCACAACGTGTCGTAATCCAAGCAGGTCCCTTCCCAGGTCTCTTCATATTACTAACTGAAAACATGGTGGCAGTTACTGAAATGTCCAACCGAAGCAGCAGTGGGGTGTACCAATAACATGAGGCGGTTTTATCTTTGTTGGGATCCTCTTACATTGAGATTTTTTTGCAGTATTTAATGGATGAAAACGTATTTATGACTTTCTAAATTAATTGTGTTAAGTTTCGTGTACTGGTTCTGAATTACAATTTGCATGAGGGTATGTTCACACGCAGTGTTTTCAGACGTAATTCGGGCGTTCTACGCCTTGAATTACTCCTGAAAAAACGCCCCTAATACGCCTACAAACATCTGCCCATTGCTTTCAATGGGTTTTACGGTTTTCTGTTCCCACCAGCCTTAATTTTATGCGTCGCTGTCAAAATACGGCGCGTAAAAAGACGTGCATGTCACTTCTTGGGACGTTTTTGGAGGTGTTTTTCATTGACTCCATTGAGAAACAGCTCCAATGACGGCCATAAAATACGCCGCGAAAAACGCGAGTTGCTACAAAAACGTCTGAAAATCAGGAGCTGTTTTCGCCTGAAAACAGCTCCGTATTTTCAGACGTTTTTGGTCACTGTGTGTGAACATACCCTTATACTCCAGAGCTGCATTCACAATACTGCTGTGGCTATCAATGGAGGCCTAGGTGTATAAGATCTGGGTTTGCCATTCTCATATAGGCAGACATTTTATTTTTTAAACGTGGATGAAACTGTCCCACCCCTACCCCCAGGATAAAAATCAGAGGGCAAGCTTTGTGCAGACACTAAAAAAGCAAGGCATGCTGGGAGATTCCAGCTCTGAAACCTGCAGAATTGTTAATGCAGCTACGGAATCTAATGCAAGCTGTAAGACTGCTTTCAGACCGGCATAAGACAGGTGCTTTTTTTGCGGCAGTATTACGGATGCAATCCCCGGACCTTCCACGGTAACAGAGTTAAGGCCCCACCATAGCAGCTTCTCCGGTTCTGATGAACTGCAGGAGGTCCGGTTGTTGTGTCCATTATATGGGCACAAAAAAACACCTATATTACGCCCGTCTGAAAGCCAGGATCCGTACAGTCACAGGCTGCCAGGGCTTGGTATGAGATGTAGATTCAAAGCTGGAGAGCCACAGGTTGGAGACCACTGATGTTTGCCAAGAACACCTATCAAACACCCCCCCCACACCTTTTTTTCGTATAATATGTCAGGGCTTTGGCGACCCAGAAGCCTTGATAATCCCATTATAAACATGGCACCAATTTTTCTGCCACTTCAGAGACTATGATGCTGTCATTGATACGGGTGACCCTGTTAAAACCTGGACAGGTGTAATGACCGCTCTGCTGAAAATCCCCCTATCCCCGTCTACCGAACTTGTTTATTTATGTGGCTGGTTCAGGTGCTGGAGAATCTGTCTGACATAGGAAATCTCCAGACCCCAGGACTCTGGAAGTCTCTAAGGTAATAGCTCCCTTCTGTTTAGTAGGAAGTGGGATGACCTAGGGGGGTCAAGGTCTGACCCCATCCCCCCTTCGGGACAGGGGGAGGTAATTGCCTTTAGACCTTGAATGTTGGCAGTGGGATTTGGCATGAAAGTAGATGGTTTAGGGTATGTTCACACGCGCTAATTACGGACGTAATTTGGGCGTTTTTGCCCCGAATTACGTGCGAAAATAGCGCCTCAATAGCGCTGACAAACATCTGCCCATTGAAAGCAATGGGCAGACGTTTGTCTGTTCACACGAGGCGTAATTTACTCGCCGCTGTCAAATGACGGCGCGTAAATAGACGCCCGCGTCAAAGAAGTGACCTGTCACTTCTTTGGCCGTAATTGGAGCCGTTATTCATTGACTCCAATGAATAGCAGCGCCAATTACGTCCGTAATGGACGCGGCGTTCAAGCGCCTGCACATGCCGTTACGGCTGAAATTACGGGGATGTTTTCAGGTTGAAACATCCCCGTAATTTCAGCCGTTACGGACGCCCTCGTGTGAACATACCCTTAGGGTATGTTCACACGCTGAGCCAAAAACGTCTGAAAATACGGAGCTGTTGTCAAGGCAAAACAGCACCTGATTTTCAGACGTTTTTTGAGCAACTCACGTTTTTCGCGCCGTTTTCGCTGCGTTTTTGCGCCGTTTTTTCGGCCATTTTTGGAGCTGTTTTCAATAGAGTCTATGAGAAAACGGCTCCAAAAACGTCCCAAGAAGTGTCCTGGACTTCTTTTGACGAGGCTGTAATTTTACGAGTCGTCTTTTGACAGCTGTCAAACGGCGACGCGTAAATTACAGGTCGTCGGCACAGTACGTCGGCAAACCCATTCAAATGAATGGGCAGATGTTTGCCGACGTATTGGAGCCGTATTTTCAGGCGTAAATCGAGGCATAATACGCCTCGTTTACGCCTGAAAATAGGTCGTGTGAACCCAGCCTAAGGCTGGGTTCACACGACCACATTAACGTCCGTAATGGACGGACGTATTTCGGCCGGAAGTCCTGGACCGAACTCAGTGCAGGGAGCCGGGCTCCTAGCATCATAGTTATGTACGATGCTAGGAGTCCCTGCCTCTCTGCAGGACAACTGTCCCGTACTGTAATCATGTTTTCAGTACGGGACAGTTGTCCTGCAGAGAGGCAGGGACTCCTAGCATCGTACATCACTATGATGCTAGGAGCCCGGCTCCCTGCACTGTGTTCGGTCCGGGTCTTCCGGCCAAAATACGTTCCGTACATTACGGACGTAACATGGTCGTGTGAACCCAGCCTAATTCCTCTGTATATTGGAGTTTGGTCGTCAGTTGAAGAGTTCCAGCCTCTCATCATTGGTCTATAACAATTCATTCACCTTCTCTGTTTGTCCTAATGCGCTGGGAGCCGTGAGGCATCGCTACAGGAGACCAGGGGAGGTGAGTATGGTGTATTTATATATTAGTTTTTTAAAGCCGGAAATAGGGCTCCCGCCCCCTACTTGGGTTTTTGCAGCGGATTTGCAGATTTTCCGCAGGAAAATTGTACCATTTGGCATTTTTTGCAGATTTTTACCTCCCCATTGAATTCAATGAGGAAAATTTACAACATGATGGCAGAGGTATTTATTAATTGCTGTTACTTATTCGTCAGCATTGTACAAAGGTCCACACTTACAGTCTCCATTGGGGCTCACAATCTAAATTGTATGTTTTTGGGGTATGGGAGGAAACCGGAGTACCTGGTGGTAACCCACACAAACATGGGGAGAACATACAATCTCCATGCAGATGTTGTCTTTGGTTGCATGAGAACCCAATACCCCAGCGCTGCAGGGCAACACTGCTCCCCACTGGGCCACCGTGCTGGCCATCCCCAAGGTTTAGAAAGTCTTCACGAGACAACCCCTTTATAATTGCATACGATGATATGTGATCACAATTTTATGGAATGCAACTTACATATTTTTTAGGCTTTGAAAAGGAGACGCCTTCCTCCTAAATCATGTAAAATCAAATGCAAACACGCACGCAACTTTCTGCAATGTGACATTAAGGCCACATTCATCTGCAACAAGGTACAGTACAATATCTCATTGACACACAGTGGATTTTATCGCTGTGGATTTAAGAATATGCTGCAACATATCCGTGGTAAGAAATACAGCTGTCTGGCCAAAACGCTGCAGTGTCTCTTGCCATATTTTTTTGCTAAAATCACTGCAGAAATACCTGACAAAAAGCGTGAATATACCCGTAATGTAGAAACAAATGCCCAGAAAAAAATGTTTGCACTTTTTTCCTAATCTAAGTGTATCCTGCCATTTCTGAAGCACCCTGAAAGGTCCAGGCAGAGCTTCCTTAGAGGCGACATTTTAATAATTCGGCAATTTAGTAGAAATTTCCACGCCACCGATGCCCCAGAACACGGATGATTTGGACCTTCAAAGCCATGGCTGCTGTGAACCCGCTACCCAGGAACCGAAAGGCCAGATTATCACGTAACTTCCTGATAATCCGTCATGGGACTCTTTTTGCTACAATGCAGGTTATCAGATTTACTCCTCCATCACATGCCAGATTAGGCCTCCTGCGCACACCCGTAAAGGGTTTTTACTGTCCGCAAATACAGATGCACATCCGTAGCTGTCCGCAATTGCAGAAGCGCCCATAGACTTCTATGGGCGAGTCCATGCTTCAATTGCGGACAGGAATAGGACATGTTCTATATTTTGCGGATCATTTCTGTGGCCCGGACACACATCCGTAATTATACTGAAAGGTGTCCGTGGCCTGTAGAAATGAATGGGTCCACAATTTCATCTGTAATTACCGGATCCGTAACTACGGATGAAAACTACAGTCGTGTGCATGGGACCTTAAAGGAATTTTACTGTAAATACATTTTTACGCTGAATATTTTGTAACTTTTTTTTTTTCACGATAACCAGATTTCCTTCTTGTGAAGCTCCGCACATTGGCCGTTTTTAGCGACACATTAGAGAACTGCATAAATAGCCGTTTCCTAATATGTTATCATGGGAATGACTCTCTACCTGTAGGAGTATTCTAATGAAAAGCTACAAACGTCTTGGGAATTGTCTGCATTTGCCTTTAAAAAAAGAGTTCACACTAGTGGTCTATGTCTAGTCTATGTAGCACAACCTCAATCCTTCATGCACGCCCTGTATTAACACCCGAATATGGGATGATCGGCTGCTAATACAAAAATGGTACCTCTATAGTCACAGCTCACAGTCCATTATCACGTGAGCTTGCAATCTATCCTCAACACAATCTGAAAGCCGCCACTAAGTGCAGAACTTTTAATTATCGACTCATTTTGATTTCATGATTAAAAAAACAAGTAAATCCAGATTATTATTTTCCCCCCCAGGGGGTGAGGCGTCCAGGTATGCCCCACTGACTTTACCAAATCGTGAGAAGCCGATGTAAAATGATTAACTCCATCTTATCAGGACCCACCAAACGATCGCCCAATCCCTCTAGTTCAGATCGCCCGAGGGACAGGAGAAGGACGCTTTTACTTTACCACGGACATCAAATATACCTACTGTTACAGCTGCAACAGGGATTAGTACACAACATTCCCCGGGTCCTGAATGGCAAATCTGTATATACCCAACCCCATTATTGTGGCTGGATTACACGGTCAGACTCCGAAAGCAGATATAACAAGTTGATCGGCACTCGTTTAAGGGCCCTTTTAATTTGGACCCAGTTTGCATATTGTCGGCAGCCCTCCCCCCCCCCACCCTGTTTGCACAGGGGGATGTTCTTCCGTCAACGGTGATCTTCTAGACTGCATAAAAGGTGTGATCAGATGACAAGCGAGCGTTTACTCGTTTGTTGGCGAATTGTTTACATATTTACGCGGGCCAATGATCGGGAACGAGCGTTCATACGATCATTGGCCAGTGTAAATGGGTTTTAAGGCTTTATAGCGACATATTGTATTAGATTGTAGCGCAAATTTACAATGACATGTTATGCAATATTATATTATGGGTTTTTGAAAATGTAGGGGAACGTTCTTCTTTGAGAAGGGAAAGAGAAAACGAATTCAGATTGTGATGTTGTATAACATGTCAACCACACATTATCGCATGTTTTTTAAATATATTTAGTGAGTGGGGGAATTGAATGAAATTATTGCAACTTCATGTGATTCCCCCCACCCCCCATAGAAATACATTACACGGTGATATTGCACTGCGGTAAAACGTGTTGATCATGCACAATTTATCGCCTTACAGCTGTTCTAGCCTCCATAGGGGTTTTCAATTGAGCTTATAATCTTCTAGCTATAGGGGGTGCAAAGGTAGTTACGCGACCGGACTCTAAGGGGCCCCAAAGTGCTTTCTGCCACATAAGAAGACGCCAGTATTGTATATGGCACATGGTAGGTGCGGGGCCCTTTACTAATTTTGCACTGGGGTCCAGGAGCCTCCTGTTACTCCTCTGTAAATCTATGAACCCATCCGACTAGTCGTCCATCGATTTGTAACCAAGTTGGATGTACATAGTTGACATTTCGGTTCTTCTCATTCCTATTGAGATTAAATATTATTTTATTTCCCTGGAAACTAGAAAGCAGAATCTCCATTTACCATCCTGTTCATCCTGACACGTGCTCTGCATCCCATCAAACAGTGGATTAAGTGAAGGAGAGGAAGTAAGAAGGACAAAATCTAATTGAAGGAAGCAATTAAAAATGTGTCCATATTACATGAATGGTATAAACTACAAAACACATGGGCGCCATATGCTGCTGCATGCAATGTAGTACTACAAATCCCAGAAAGCTTCCACTCTGTAACTGGGACAAGCATGGACATGTATTTCCAAAATAACGGGAGAGTCTCCGCTACTAAAATAAAGCTCCACCTTTGATTTTACAAAAATGTTAAAAAATAAATAAATCTGTTTCTACCTGGAAGCCGTCAACAAGCAGGCTAACTGCTGCTGACGGATCTTATGAGAGAGTTAGGGTATGTTCACACGCACTGTTTACGCTTCAAATCACGCCTGAAAAAACTGCTCCATTCCGCCTACAAACATTTGCCCATTGCTTTCAATGGGTTTTACGATGTTCGGTTCCCACAAGGTGTAATTTTACGTGTCGCTGTGAAAAGACGCCCGCGTCAAAGAAGTGCGTGTCACTTCTTGGGACGTTTTTGGAGCCGTTTTTCATTGATTCCATTGAAAAACAGCTCCAATAATGTCCGTAAAATACAGCGTGAAAAACGCGAGTAGTTACAAAAACGTCTGAAAATCAGGAGCTGTTTTCAGACGAAAACCACTACGTAATTTCAGACGTATTTTGCTACTGCGTGTGAACATACCCTTATTTCCATCACACAAAGCTGTCCGGAATATGTTGCCACTATACAAATGAATAAAAATAATGACATATCGCTAGGATATGCCATCGCTTTGTCATCAATGGGGGTCCGACTCCCGGGACCTCCACTGTTTCTTACATTTGAGGGGCCGCAGCGCTGCTTTAGTCCTTCTCAGGTTTTTCCCAGGACAGCGGCACTCCTGGCCACCCGCTGTGCAGGGAACTACAACACTGCGCCATTCAAGTGAATGCAGTACCCTGAGGGGACATAACGCTAAAGTAGCGCTGCGGACCCTTCACTCTCAGGATCGGTGGCGTCAAGGCGTGTTGTCCTTCCAAAGTTAGCTATGGGGTCCTGCACTTTGTAGTGACGCCCTTGTTTAATACGCTAAATAATCTTGCAATACGTCTGACGCCATAATGGCAGCTTGTGGCAGGCAGATGAAGAGAAGACTCGAGATGAGCCACTGAATAACTTGAAAGTTTTGTGTTTAGGAAACTTCACTTCCACGTAAAATGTTTCACCTGGTAATGGATAAATGTAATTACAAGTAGAGGAACCATCAATCATGGAGCACAAAAGAAAGAAAACAGGAGAGAGTCACAGCTGCCAATAAACTGACCATCCGGCTGCCATGCAGCGACCTGTGGAGATGGCAGTGATCCGGCAAAGATGACTGAGGCCTTAATGTTACAAGGTTGAGCTTTACACCCACTTATTAACAGGCCTTGTTTATCAAACAGAAAAACCGGCCTTGTTGCCCATCGCAACCAATCAGAGCTCAGCTTTCATTTCATAAATTGCTCTGCAAAAATGAAAGCTGTGCTGTGATTGGTTGCTGTGGGCAACCAGGCCGGTTTTTCTGTTAGGATGTTTTGCTAAATGAGGTAGACTCTTTATCTATTTATATGGATAAGGCGGTTAAAGTTAGTAATTTAATTGTACATAAAGGTTAAATGTGTAGATTTGGTGCATTTTATCACTCCTTTGAGTCCCACCCCATTTTTCAGACACATTTTTGTTAAACTGCTGCAGTAAAAGTGTCTAAAATCTAATGGGGGAAATTTATTAACCTTTCTACACTAGTTTTCTAGTGGAGAAAAGTCACATTTTACTCCATTCTCGCCACTTTAACGGGTGGTGCTTGGCAAAAGGGTGCGGGGACACCACGGCGCGACAGATGCACTATAACTTAAGATAGGAGAATTGCGTAAATTATAGCAGGAATCTACACCAGCTTCTTGATGCCGTAGATTTCATGCTGTGGGGCTTAGCAAGTTAAATGCTCGTGTTGGGCCCCGTACCGTGCCCTCCCCTTCGAATAATAAAATGAGATAACAAAAAAATCTGTTAAATAATATATATATACACTACCGTTCAAAAGTTTAGGGTCACTTAGAAGTTTCCTTATTTTTGAAAGAAAAGCACAGTTTTTTTCAATAAAGAAATACACTCTATACATTGTTAATGTGCTAAATGACTATTCTAGCTGCAAACATCTGGTTTTTAATGCAATATCTACATAGGTGTATAGAGGCCCATTTCCAGCAACCATCACTCCAGTGTTCTAATGGTACATTGTGTTTGCTAACTGTGTTAGAAGGCTAATGGATGATTAGAAAACACTTGAAAACCCTTGTGCAATTATGTTAGCACCGCTGTAAACAGTTTGGCTGTTTAGAGGAGCTATAAAACTGCCCTTCCTTTGAGCTAGTTGAGAATCTGGAGCATTACATTTGTGGGTTCGATTAAACTCTCAAAATGGCTATAAAAAGAGAGCTTTCATGTGAAACTCGACAGTCTATTCTTGTTCTTAGAAATGAAGGCTATTCCATGCGAGAAATTGCCAATAAAATGAAGATTTCCTACAACGGTGTGTACTACTCCCTTCAGAGGACAGCACACACAGGCTCTAACCAGAGTAGAAAGAGAGGTGGGAGGCCCCGCTGCACAACTGAGCAACAAGACAAGTACATTAGAGTCTCTAGTTTGAGAAATAGACGCCTCACAGGCCCTCAACTGGCAGCTTCATTAAATAGTACCCGCAAAACGCCAGTGTCAACGTCTACAGTGAAGAGGCGACTCCGGGATGCTGGCCTTCAGGGCAGAGTGGCAAAGAAAAAGCCATATCTGAGACTGGCTAATAAAAGGAAAAGATTAATATGGGCAAAAGCACACAGACATTGGACAGAGGAAGATTGGAAAAAAGTGTTATGGACAGACGAATCGAAGTTTGAGGTGTTTGGATCACACAGAAGAACATTTGTGAGACGCAGAACAACTGAAAAGATGCTGGAAGAGTGCCTGACGCCATCTGTCAAGCATGGGGGGGGGGGGGTAATGTGATGGTCTGGGGTTGCTTTGGTGCTGGTAAAGTGGGAGATTTGCACAAGGTAAAAGGGATTTTGAATAAGGAAGGCTATCACTCCATTTTGCAACGCCATGCCATACCCTGTGGACAGCGCTTGATTGGAGCCAATTTCATCCTACAACAGGGCAATGACCCAAAGCACACCTCCAAATTATGCAAGAACTATTTAGGGAAGAAGCAGGCAGCTGGTATTCTATCTGTAATGGAGTGGCCAGCGCAGTCACCAGATCTCAACCCCATAGAGCTGTTGTGGGAGCAGCTTGACCGTATGGTACGCAAGAAGTGCCCATCAAGCCAATCCAACTTGTGGGAGGGGCTTCTGGAAGCATGGGGTGAAATTTCTCCCGATTACCTCAGCAAATTAACAGCTAGAATGCCAAAGGTCTGCAATGCTGGAATTGCTGCAAATGGAGCATTCCAAGACCAAAGCAAAGTCTGAAGGAGAAAATTATTATTTAAAATAAAAATCATTTATTTCTAACCTTGTCAATGTCTTGACTATATTTTCTAGTCATTTTGCAACTAATTTGATAAATATAAGTGTGAGTTTTCATGGAAAACACAAAATTGTCTGGGTGACCCCAAACTTTTGAACGGTAGTGTGTGTGTGTGTGTGTGTGTGTGTGTATATATATATATATATATATATATATATATATATATATAACAAAAGAAATCCCACAGCACTCCGATGGTTCCAAAAAGTATGTGATTTATTCAGTCAACAGCTGCAACGTTTCCGTCCTGCTATAGCACCTTTTTCAAGCATTAAAAGGTCCTATAGCCGGACATAAAAAAGACGCCCGCGTCAAAGAAGTGCCTGTCACTTCTTGAGACGTAATTGGAGCTGTTTTCCCTTGACTCCATGGAAAAACAGCTCCAATTACGTCCGTAATGGATGCAGCGAAAAGCGCCTGCACTTGCCATTACGTCTGAAATTACGGAGCTGCTTTCTCCTGAAAACCGCTCCGTAATTTCAGCCATGTGAACATACCCTTACCGTGTTGGAATCTGTCGCAGAGTGCTGCTTATCTCTACATAGATATATGAAACAACACAAGTTTTGAAAAGCACATTCCTACAAAATGAAACAAAACTTAGATGCAGGTGCAAGAATGTCTGTGACTGCAAATATACAGCACATAAAGATAAAGATGTATATATATTACTCCCTTTTGAAAAACAGCCACGCAAAAAAACTGCCGCGAAAAAGAAGTGCAGAACACTTCTTGGGACGTTTTTGGTGCCGTTTTTCATAGACTCTATAAGAGTATGTTCACACAGCCTATTTTCAGACGTAATTTGGTCATTTTACGCCTCGAATTACGCCTGAAAAAAACGCCCCTAATACGCCTACAAACATCTGCCCATTGCTTTCAATGGGTTTTACGATGTTCGGTTCCCACAAGCCTTTATTTTATGCGTCGCTGTCAAAATACAGTGCGTAAAATGATGTCTCGTCAAAAGAAGTGCAGGTCACTTCTTGGGACGTTTTTGGAGGTATTATTCATTGACTATTGAAAACAGCTCCAAAAACGGCCGTAAAAAACGCAGTGAAAAACGCCACGAAAATCGCGAGTGGCTTAAAAAACGTCTGAAAATCAGGAGCTGTTTTCCCTTGAAAACGGCTCCGTATTTTCAGACGTTTTTTGTTAAGCGTGTGAACATAGCGTCAGGGTATGTTCACGCATTAGGGCCTGTTCACACGGAGTATTTTGACTATATTTTTGGAGCGGAAACCGCTCCGCAAAACTCGTCAAAAACCAGCCGAAAATGCCTCCCATTGATTTCAATAGGATGTTGGGGCGGTTTTCTCCCGCGAGCGGTAAAACCGCCTCACGGGAGAAAGAAGGGGCATGCCCTATCTTTGCACGTTTATGTCTCTGACCTCCCATTGACATCAATGGGAGGCAGAGAAAGCGTATTTCGCAGAATTTTTTGCCCGTAGCACTCAAAGGCCGCGGGCAAAAAACACAGCGAAAAACATGGCAAAAATCGCGGCAAACGACGTGGAGGAAGGACAAACGGAATTTTGAGGCAGAATTTTTCTCCTGCAAAAAAACTCTGTGTGAACGAGGCCTTAGACTAAAAACGTCTGAAAATACGGAGCTGCTTTCAAGGGAAAACAGGTCCTGATTTTCAGACGTTTTTGAAGCCACTCGCTATTTTCGCGGCGTTTTTCACGGCCGTTTTTGGAGCTGTTTTCAATAGGCAATGAAAAATACCTCCAAAAACGTCCCAAGAAGTGTCCTGCACTTCTTTTTCGTGGCCGTTTTTTTTTATGCGGCCGTTTTTCAAAACAGCCGCGTAAACAAAAGCGGCCCATCGGAACAGAATGCCGTTTTTTCCATTGCAATCAATAAGCAGATGTTTGGAGGTGTTCTACTTCCAATTTTTCGGGCGTTTACGGCCCGAAGAATGTCCGAAAACACTCTGTGTGAACATACCCTGAGGCTCTCACTGCAAGTTGCGGCTCATACAAGGTACTAACGCCAGGCAGCGTCCGGACGTATGTGACACTTTACTCAGTATCAGTACCTTGTATGAGCCTGCAGTGAGAGCCTAAGGCCTCATTCACACGACAGGGTCCGAGTGTCGGCCGGGAAAATCGGCCGTTTTTGGCCGATTTTCCCGGCCGGTTTGCATCCGTTCCGATTCCGTTCCGGGCCGAGTTGCCGTTTTTACCGGCCGATTTGGACCCGATTTGCATCGGTTTTTTTCCCTGTCCGTTTTAAAATCGGATGAATTTCATTTAAATTTGTTGCCACACACAGCCCTTTGTAGATAATGCCACAGCCCCCCTGGTAGGTAATGCCACCCAGCCCCCTGGTAGGTAATGCCACCCAGCCCCCTGCAGGCGATGCCACACAGCCCCCTGCAGGCGATGCCACACAGCCCCCTGCAGGCGATGCCACACAGCCCCCTGCAGGCGATGCCACACAGCCCCCTGCAGGTAATGCCACCCAGCCCCCTGTAGGTAATGCCATCAAGTCCCCTGTAGGTAATGTCACCAAGTCCCCTGTAGGTAATGCCACCAAGCCCCCTGTAGGTAATGCCACCAAGCCTCCTGTACGTGATGCCACCAAGCCCCCTGTACGTGATGCCACCAAGCCCCCTGTAGGCGATGCCACACAGCATGCCCCCTGTAGGCGATGCCACCCACCCTGCCCCCTGTAGGCGATGCCACCCACCCTGCCCCCTGTAGGCGATGCCACCCTGCCCCCTGTAGGCGATGCCACCATGCCCCCTGTAGGTGATGCCACCCAGCCCCCTGTAGGTGATGCCACCCACCCCGCCCCCTGTAGGTGATGCCACCTAGCCCCCTGTAGGTGATGCCACCCACACTGCCCCCTGTAGGTGATGCCACCCACACTGCCCCCTGTAGGTGATGCCACCCACCCTGCCCCCTGTAGGTGATGCCACCCACCCTGCCCCCTGTAGGTGATGCCACCCTGCCCCCTGTAGGTGATGCCACCCACACTGCCCCCTGTAGGTGATGCCACCCTGCCCCCTGTAGGTGATGCCACCCTGCCCCCTGTAGGTGATGCCACACAGTCCCCTGTAGGTTCCACCCATCCCCCCCCCCCTTCCAGGAGAAGTCACTGACTTCAATGTCCATATATGGACAGTGTAGTCACTGACTTCTCCTGAAGAGGAATTCCCTGCCACAGGTCGGGAATTCCGCTTCAGAAGTGAGTGACGTCACTGTGTCCATATATGGACAGTGTAGTCACTCACTTCTCCTGTAGCGGAATCCCCGGCCATAGAGTCGGGGATTCCGCTGCAGAAGTGAGTGACTTCGCTGTGTCCATATATGGACAGTGTAGTCACTCACTTCTCCTGTAGTGGAATCCCCGGCCATAGAGTCGGGGATTCCGCTGCAGAAGTGCGTGACTTCGCTGCGTCCATATATGGACAGTGTAGTCACTCACTTCTCCTGTAGTGGAATCCCCGGCCATAGAGTCGGGGATTCCGCTGCAGAAGTGAGTGACTTCGCTGTGTCCATATATGGACAGTGTAGTCACTCACTTCTCCTGTAGCGGAATCCCCGGCCATAGAGTCGGGGATTCCGCTGCAGAAGTGAGTGACTTCGCTGTGTCCATATATGGACAGTGTAGTCACGCACTTCTCCTGTAGCGGAATCCCCAATCCCCGGCCGGGGATTGGGGATTCCGACTCCTACAGTGAGCAATAAAAGATCCTCCTCCTCACATGCACTCTGCACTGTGAGGAGGAGGAGAGAGAGTGCGCGAGCGACGGTAGACCCGGCCATCACTCGGGACACATTCCGGTGATGGCCGTGTATTACCCGGCCCCATAGACTTCTATGGGAGCCGGGCGGCCGGGCACCCGGCTGAAAATAGAGCATGTCCTATTTTTTGACGGGCGGTTTTCCCAGCCGTCAAAAAATCGGTCGTGTGAATAGCCCCATTAGGGGTCTATTATTCCTAATGCAGCCGGGTGCCGGCCGATTTATGAACGGCCGGCACCCGGCCGGGAATCCCTGTCGTGTGAATCCCGCCTTAAGGGCCCCGGCTTGGAGAAGCGAAGTTGTAAAGTGTGTATACATATTTTTTATTTCCGATCGGGGGAGGGGCGGAATGGATCACAGCCAGCCGAAAGATGTGACACATTTATTAAGAGGCTCTTAATAAATGTGTTGCATCTTACTCCAGTGAAATGCCAGTCTTAATAAATGCCCCCAATAAATTTGGCACCTTTTTTGCTGCAATTTGTGACCAAATTCTGGTGCATTTTGCTTAGTCTAAAGGCCCTTTTACACAGTGATTAGGCAAACGAGCGCTCATACGCGTGCTCGTTTCCAATCCTTGCCCTGTGTAAAATGGGCAGCAATCGGCCGACAAACGGGGCTAATCAGATCTTTTATGCGGCAAACCAAGATGTAAAATGTATGGAAACGTACGATCATTTTAGCGATCATTTTCCCCCATACATTCTGATCATTTCTCCATTTTAAATGGAGCAAACAAGCCTTGTAAAAGGGTGCCCGAAGGTTTATTTTATACCAAACTATTTTGGCTGTAAAAACGAGCGCCGATCAATAAGACAGTTTGTTGATCGGCGCTCGTTTGCTTCATTAACAAGGAGACATGATCAGTAATATATGGGGACCAGCGATTGTTACCACGATCGTTAGTCTCCATACATTTTCCATCATGTCGGCAGCACATCTCCCTGTTTACACAGGGAGATGTGCTGCCAACAATGATGATGAACGTTGGCTGATCGTTGACTGTTTACAGAGGGCAATGATCGGGAATGATCATTCATAGGAACGCTCGTTTGCCCAATCATTGGACCCGTGTAAAAGCACCTTTAGTCTAAATTCAGGTGACCTATAGTATAAGGAGAAGAGTACACCCTCATGCTTAAAAAATCAACAAACAATCGAGGACTTGTCTCATGCGCGCTGTAGGGATCAGCTGCTGTAGGTCTGCATTGTGTTGCACCTTATCCCCTCCACCAGCGAAGGACACTGTAGGCTCTCTTCATTCCATTAACTCTGACAGCTCCGCCTGTCCCGGCCTAACACAACAGTCTGAGGGTCACTAGCATTTTGTCACATTCCTTTAAGACGGCCACGCTACCTTGACAGCTTCTCCCATTGTTACCAGTGCTTTCTGGACTGGGTGATGTCTGGTCATTACCACACAGGAGAACAGCTGCTTGAGGGACGTGCGCTACCCACCCCGAAACCGGAATGTGTGTTTTATCTACTGACATTTATTCATGTAGTAAAGTCTCATTCGGGATATTCACCAAATAAAGACCTCATTCAGATGTCTATGATTTGTCCGCATTTTATCATCCGTATGATGTCCGCAAGATGCGGACCCCACAGTTCAAGTAAATTGAAGTTGGATCAACACACAAATATCTGCATCAATTCCTTGACATCTGAACTCAACCTTAGGCCTTATTCAGACAGCTGTAATATGGCCGCATTTTAGCGTCTGTATTACGGCCAAAAGTCCTGGCCCGACTGCAGTTCTAATGGCCTGAACTAACCGCATCATAGGGATATGCATTACAGTCGCATTCTGGCTGTCTGAATGAGGACCTAGCTGTGTGTGTATGTACATATATGCACTTTCCCCTCTGCTATTATCAGTGGTGTAATCCTGCCTATCTAGTCTCCAGCAGCACAACAGATCTGTTATTCAGTCATAATAATCCCCCGCTTTGCTGATAATGGGATGACAATGTTTGGTCAGAGTGGAAATTGTTAGTCCATTGTGTGCTTCAGTTCCTATAATATTTCAGAAATGATATAATTTATAATCACAAGTCGAAGCTTCGGGCCTCGTGCACATGACATGGAGGATGTACAGCGCTACATGGGCTCCGTGTGCTGCCATACAATGCTCCGTCAGGTATGTGCAGAGCTATTCCCGCAGAATCTGACCCAAAAAACCTCCTGTATGAAATCTGAGACATAAGGAGGCATAGTAAAAGCCTCATTCACCTTTAGGCTGGGTTCACACACCCTATTTACGGACGTAATTCGGGCGTTTTAACCTCAAATTATGTCCGAAAATACGGCTCCAAAGCGCCGGCAAACATCTGCCCATTCATTTGAATGGGTCTTACGATGTTCTGTGCCGACGGTCATTTTTTTTTACGTAAAAAAGACGCCCGCGTCAAAGAAGTGCCTGTCACTTCTTGGGACGTAATTGGAGCCGTTTTCCATTGACTCCATAGAAAAACAGCTCCAATTACGTCCGTAATGGACGCTGCAAAAAATGCCTGCACTTGCCTTTACGTCTGAAATTCCGGAGCTGTTTTCTCCTGAAAACGGCTCCGTAATTTCAGGCGTATCGGACGTGCACGTGTGAACATACCCTTATCGGTGCTCTGTTCTATCTCCATACAAAATGGAGCTGTAATACGGCGGTGTACATGAAGTCGCAAATGTACAACTATTTCCTAAGGGTCGGAGTTTACTAGCTGGAATTCTACATTTTAGGCTTAGATACAGTATGTCGTCTTAGCAGCAAATTACCTTGAAATGATTATATAATCCTGGTAAATATGTTCTCTGTTTATTTCTTACTGGAAAATTCCTAGTATTGTTATATTTTCCTCCTAGATTATTATATTCTTATAATCCAGGATGGTATAAAATGTATATGAAGCTATACGGAAAGGACTGTCCCTGAGGTTGTGTGAAGCTCCAGGGAAATGTCATTCTATCCTTACCTCTCAGGTGCAGTCACCGTATTTAACCAACATCACCAGTATATATAGACGACTGTCAATCCCGAAGGAGAAGAAAATCACAAGTTTAATTTATCACAATGTAAATTCTTTAGGGATTGTAATTTGTTTTTAATTTGTTTTTTTATTTTTTTTATTTGCATTTGGGGTAACTTAATTGAAACTTCCAGGGGTATTCCCATCTTATAATGTGACGGCACATTGCTAGCATATGCCATCACTTTATGTTCAATGGAGATCTAATCTCTGGGACCCCACCAATCCTGAGAAGTAAGGGGCCTTAATTCTGTGCACCCTTCTAACTTTTCCCTGTACGGCCCCTTCATTCAGAAGATAGATTAGGGTTCCAGAGGTCAGACCTCCACCGATCATAAAGCAACAGAATATCCCCGCCATGACTTTATGCAATGGGAATACCCTTTAGATTGAAATGTCTGAATTGTCATGGATCAGTGCATTATTTTATTCTGTGGTTTTATGTAAAATTGATTGTCTTCCCGCCCCCCCCAAAAAATGCCACCCCATATATCACATGTGCAATGTGCTGGAAATACATTTTTACATTTCTTTCTTTCTTCCAGAGAGGCGGACTGGTTTTTTCACCATTCTATGGCAGAGCTGGGTAATAAAATCGAAAAGAAATTAGGAGAGATTTATTAACACTGGCACTGTGTGAGTGGTGTCTGGTGTGCCGGTATCTCTACCCCTGCTGTTGAATTTGGCGTAGGCGGCAAACCACGAATAGCCCATCTAACTAGAAATGTGGCAGAAAATGTCGATAACCGAGTCACGCTCAGCCCGTTTACTGACTTAGTTGTGGCCAAACAAAATGCTGCATCGGCTTTATAAATAGGGCGTTTGACCCGGGCCACATTTTTCATGCATTTACTTCAGAAAACTGCTATAAATACATTGATAAATCTGCCCCATTGTGTTCTCCGTAAATTGCTCTGAATACACATCCTGAATGGTATTTAATTTGGCTTTGCTATTCTACTTGTTTAAAGATGCACTGGATCAACAACCCAGATCTTTTTACCTGGTTTACTTAGGCATTAGCACCCTCGTTCACATTGTATAATCTATAGGAGTCGAATAAAGTAAAAAACAAACAACCACCCTAATGTTACATGAAGCTGTGTGTGAACTGAACTGTCATTACACACAATGCAGCTCTGTCGGGACATGGTGCAAGCCACAAACACGTTTGTGGTCCATCTGATAGGCTGTTAGATGCCCACAGACAATAGTTGTCAATGACCTATCTATCCACATATGGCAAGCTTCAAGCTGGCCATACAAATAAGATAGCTGTTGGCCAAACTGCTATCTCTCCCGACTCCCCCATAAACATGTATGATCAAATGAGACGAGCGCGTATGTTCATGTAAATGGGAAGAAGCTGCTGCTAGACTCCTCGGGCATCGGCTTTTCTACCAGGGAAACAAAGGATTTCCAGATACCTGATCCTTTAAGTTCCATCCTTCGCTGCAGTGTGTTTTGTGCAACTTTCTAAATACTTTTTATTAAAAATTATTTGTACTTTTTGAGATACAGCTGCTTTGCATTCTTGTATATAGAGCAGCTGTATCTAGTGCTGAGTTGCAGCAGGTTCGAGCTGTGATGGATAACAGGTGGATTCTGTAAGTCAGAGATACGCAGGACCCGCTGACACTGAACCCATCAGTCCCACTGACCTGAGGGATTCAGGTCTTCGCGCACGATGCAGCTGCTCTGTATACAGGATACAAAGCAGCTGTATCTCAAAAAGTAAAATTATTATTTTTTAATAAGTATTTAGAAAGTTACACAAAACACACTAGTCATTTTTATGTAAACAACAAAACAAAAATTATTTCAAAGGTGAACATAGCCTTTCAAGGGGTTTTCCAAGATTACAGAAGTATGGCTGCTTTTAGCCAAAAACAGCACTACTTCAATACCAGACACAACCCATGGAAAGGTGTGGCAATGTTTCTGTAAAAAAAGCAGCCATGTTTTTCTAATCTTGTACTACTCCTTTAAGCTAGGTCAAGATCAAACAGACAGATACAGTACAAAAGGATGAGACAAATACGTGGTCAAAAGACTAGCTGGGGTCGGCATGGAGGGAAACACAGTACCCGGGGGCATAAATACGGTAATTAACAGGACCAAAACTTGTTGAGGACAGTAATTCTAGAAGGTAGCAAGTACAGAAATGTCACAAAGAAATCGGGTGGTTAGTCAATCCTAGTCAAATCGGAGTAGATCGCCATGAAAAGGTTGTGTACACTACGCATGGGCCATCTGGTTGTGGTGGCCAGGACAGAAAGACATCGCGGGAGCACGGCGCAGTAAATTTATTGCACCTACACAACCAGTTTTTCTCGAGTCATTGCTACTTTTTGAAATTTTTATTGTTGAACAATTTTTTCCTTTTTGTTGAAGTGCGTGCCCTTCTTAATAAGACCAGGAAATAAGAATGGAAGCGGTCCATGGGTGTCGAAAACACAATGATAATATCAACCAGGATGTAGGAAGCAAAAGTCAGGGTAAGACTTGAGGAGTCATGTCTACCAGAAGCAAATTATCTCAAACCATCAATTTCCATTTATTTTTAAGATTTCAATCAAAGAAAAAGAATTGTACCAAGTACTTAGCAAAGTTAATGGATCTCAGTTTGGGAAAGTGTTGAGTAATATCTTCCTTGTGCTGTTCTGTAGATTATCCTTTAAAGATAAAAATATGCGAACAATAAGACACTGGTGAAAGCTAAACAAGGGATTTTAGCCATTTGGAAACATTCAAAGACAAAAACTTCACAGATTCGAGGCTCTTAAAATATGGCCTTTTCTTTTGATTCTTTGGGTTAACACATTTCCCCTGCAAACTTGGAAGCGGCACAATGGCTTCTGGAACGGATGAAAATCGGATGCGAGTTTTGCTTTTATCCCACGCAAGCTGTAGAAAAGGAACATTTAAAACAAACCTCTAAATGTCTTCAAGTGCCCAAGATCATAGAAGTTGTTTCATGTGTCTGTTTTCTGGTGAAGTAATGTGTAACAATATTTCAATTTTGTGGTTCCGGTTGGACTTGAAGGATATTTTGGGAAAAGAAAACCACATACAGAGAAAAGAATGAGCAAGTCATGGTTATAGCAGGTTTAATTACTTTTTACAACAATCTTATGTACTTTTCCTCCATTTCTTAATTGTGGACATGCCGTAGGTATAACAACTATAGAACTGTATGAATCTCCTATAAAATAATTATTCATGAGCTATAATTGTAACATAAGTCAATAGATTTCCCAATTTTCTATTATTACGGGTGAGGTATAGAACTCGTGTAATGATATTGGGGCATTCAAGTTCATATAACTTTAAGACAAATTTGTTTTACGCAGAATATGCCATAAATGTCTGATAGGTGGTAGTCCTCTGAGACCTTTCCCTTTTGGGAGAACAGAGGTCCTTCTACTAGAGCTGCTGTCTAGTAGAACCCCCATTGTCCCGATTGCCCGTCTCTTAAACCCCCACCTATTAGACAATTTCACATAAAGAATTATTCTGCGTTAAAAGTTGTTTAACATTGGACATAAATTGCTTAATTTTTCTTTTACTGATCCTGAGTTGCAGCATGTATTATAGTCTAGAGCTACATTAACAATTCTGCAGGCTTCAGAGCTGAAATCGCCCAGAAATCTTTGCAGGCTCAATATTTTCACAAATATTGTTCTAATAATTTGCCATTCTGGGAAATGTCTTTACACAAGGCACTGTGTAGTAATCTAATGTAACTGTACAACTGCATTAAAGGAGCTCAGCTAAGGGGTGTGTGTGTTGACAAACTTGTCGTCTGTTTCCATTGGCAACCAGCAGAATCGTGAATGCAGCTCTGGCCTATAAATACAAGATGTAACTTAGGATCAGTAAAGTAGCATTACAATGGGGGAGATGTACTAATGCAGTTTAAGACTTTGACAGTATAAACTTAGACAAGGCCGTCAGAAGACGCACCAAATTCATCACGGTGGTGAGTGCTGTATGATAAATTTGGCGCATCTTACTTGACCTGCTAGACCATTTTCTCCTTCTTATACGACCTTTTGATTTGGCTCAGTTTGCGACAGAATTTTGTTCCAGTTTTTTTGCGGCATCTTAAACCAGGCCCCTTCTTTGGAACACTTAAGTGTCTACTCATCTGGTTTACCAAGAAATGCGCCAAAGTTCACCAAGATGTGTTAGATTTTGGAAATATATTATGAGACCTTCGAGCTGCAGACACATTAGCAAATCTGCCCCGATGTATTTGCAAAGTAACTCAACTTTTTCCTGTAGATTCGTTCCATGTGCAAACTGTAAAATGGGGTTCGGAAGTGAATTTGCTTTTTCAATATTTCTGTTTCAATATATTTATTTGCTCCTGGTCACCAGTGGACCTCACCATGTAATTTTCCTTTTAAAACATGCACACACTAGGGTTTAGGGAGCATATTTTTGGTTTGTGGGTGGAAACCACAGTTTTATAAGGAAGCTGAAGAATCTGCCATATAGATGTTGCCTCAGTCAAATTCAATCTTATGGATCCTATGACACAAGACAATAATGTCTCAGCTAATCCGTTCCCCACACACAATGATTATTAGTATTGATTATTGAGAGGTGACTTAAAAACATCCAGGATTTCAATTAAACCTATAATTTCAGCAATATAGAATTGTGGACAGTCTGAAATTGGGGACAACTCTTACTTCATCCCAATATAAGTCTTATATTCTACTAGGGTTGGACTGGCCCACCAGAGTACCCTTTAGAGGGCTGAAGACAACCCCATTTTGGGGCGACTTACCACTAGGGTCTATTTCTAATGGGTTGATTCACAAATAACCTATTAGACCTTGTTCATGATATGTCCAATGATAGCAATAATATGGTCTTATACAATTTCTGTATAGCAGGATGGTGTCCCTCATAAACATTTCCTCTAGTGGGCCCAAGGAACCCCAGTCCGACACTGTATTCAACCATAATTTTATGCTGGATGAGCCACGAAAAATAGAACCCTGTTTTCCTTATCTGGTTTGTACGGGACAATGATAAGGGAAGAATGATGTACTTACCAGTGTCCGGAGATATTGGAAGTAGTTTCCGACAGCGGCTATGCAAAGTTGGGCCTGTCTTCTAATGTTTAGGAAGACCTTCTGCAACACCACACGTTTTTGATACTCCGGACGTGAATTTAAATTTGTCGTTTTGTTCGGCACGGTCTGGGGATTAGTTTCATAAACCCCATCCTTCAGGTAACCCCACTGATGAAACCTGCACCGTTAGGCCTCATACACACTAACGTGTTTTTGCAGCTGCAATTCACCCCAAATCTGTCCCATTCATTTTTATGAGCCCATGCACACGACCGTGGTTTCCACGGTCCGTGCATTGGCCGGGAGCCTGGACCGCAAAAATAAAGGACATGTCCTATATGGGCTGCATTTTGCGGTCCGGAGTCATTGAAATGAATGTGTGCATGGCCCGTGATTTGCGGGCGGCCCGCGGATGACACTCTGCGGCCATCTGAGCCGCAATCACGGGCCGTGCACACCACTACGGTCGTGTGAATGATGCCTTAGGTCTGGTGACTGTGGAGACCACAATCCTTTGCTCATCTTTCTGTGAGTGTCGCATGAACTCGGCACAGGTATGCGTGCAATGTACGGCAAGTTGCCACGTCTTGATGAAAGAAACAATACTCCCGTTCGTGATCAGTTAGCTATGCTGTGTTCACATTTTCACCAAAGAATATTAAACCTGCAATCCGCGTACCCACAACTGCGCACCAAACGATGATTTTTGGATCATGAAATGGCTGTTGGTGAAGTTCATATGATTTTCTGTACGCCGGTACCTATTGTTCCACAAATGAACACATCTGGGTAGATGGAACCACGCTTCATTGGACATGATGCATTGCAATGGTTCAAAATGGCTGTCTACCATGAAATCCAGTAGCCAATTGCTGTACACCATGCGCTTCTGTTTATCACCTTCCTTTAACTCTTGCACAACTGACTCCCGGCATGGCTTCAGGTAAAGGGATTTCTCTACGTCGACATGTTGTTATGCGGACGTGCGCCTGCTGAGATTCTTGCGTCAATTTCTTTAGGCTTCTCATAATCCTCCCCTGAATATCTACAACAACAGGTGTCCGAAGCTGAGGTTGCCTATTTTTTTTTTTTTGGTATCCGCAACTTATTTTGTTATGCCACTTTCGCACCAAACAATGTTTACTGCTTATTGCTGGAACGGGAAGGTCTGGAAATTGACTAGCAAAAAACAGTCCTGTGTTTCTTTAAATGAGCTGTGCGTGCGTAGGCCTCCACTATGGCATTTCTTTGTTGAATCGAACACTTACGCATAACACGTGACTAGCCGGGGAGGATACAATGGGTCTCATTAATTTCTTAACCCCTTCCCCCTGCATTCTGGGCCCTAATGACCAAGCCATTTTTTACGTTTTTCCATCGTCACATTCGAAGAGATCTAACTTTTTTATTTTTGCGTCGACATAGCTGTATAAGGTCTTGTTTTTTGCGGGACGAGTTGTATTTTTTAATAGCACCATTTCGGGGTACATATTATTTATTGATTAACTTTTATTAACTTTTTTAAGGGGGGGATAGAAAAAACTGAAATGTTGCCACTTTTTTTGCGTCCTAAAGCTACGCCGTTTACCGTGTGGTATAAATAACACAATAAGTTTATTCAGCGGGTTGTTACGATTGCAACAATACCAAATTTGTATAGATTTTGTATGTTTTACTACTTACACAGTAAAAAAACACTTTTTTTCAAAATTATTTGTTTTTGTTTCTCCATATTTGAAGAGCCATAACTTTTTTTTATTTTTTCGCCGATGCAGTTGTATGTGGCCTTTTTTTTTGCAGGACGACTTGTAGTTTTTATTGGTACCATTTTGGAGTAGATGCGACTTTTTGATCACTTTTTATCACATTTTTTTAAAGTCAGGATTCACAGAAAACAGCAATTTTTCCATTGTTTTTTATATTTATTTTTTAAGGCGTTCACCGTGCAGGTTAAGTAATGTAATTGCTTTATAGTCGGGGTCGTAACGGACGTGGCGATGCCAAATATGTGTAACTTTTTTGCTTTATTTTGTTTTTTTTTAATAGTAAAGCATTTTGTAAGGGGAAAAAGGTGGGTTTTTCATTTTTTTTTCACATTTTTTTATTAACCTTTTTTACTAGTCCTACTAGGGGACTTTATTATAAAAGCGATCGGATGATCGCATATTACACTGCAATACTTTGGTATTGCAGTGTATTACTGCCTGTCCGTTTAACACGGACAAGCATCTGCTAGTAGAGAGTAAAAACGCGGACCACCGGCGCTACGATTATAGTCAGGAAATAAGGACCTTTAGACGGACATCACGGCAAAGTTTTAATGACAGAGGCTATGCGTTTCAACACCGGACTGGTGTCTTCATCAGGCCTACATGTTGAAACGCGTAGCCTCTGTCATTAAAACTTTGCCGTGATGTCCATCTAAAGGTCCTTATTTCCTGACTACAATCGCAGCGCCGGTGGTCCGCGCTTTTACTCTCTACTTCCAATTTGGACAACAAACTGTGTTTGTGTTTTTGGACCTGGCAGCAGCCTCAATGCTCGTGTGACACCTCACAGTGTCCATTGGTTAAGGTGAGCTTATATTTAACCAATTTTGCTCCTTTACCCAATCCAACTTTTATTTTGCACAATGTGGCGCCGTGTTTCTTTTTCTTTTCTGTTTTAGTCAGGCATCTGCTAGGTCATGCCTCCGGCATGATCTAGCAGGCATTCGCTTCAGGCAGACCTGGGGGCCTTTATTAGGCCCCCGGCTGCCATTGGAGACACAGACACTCGGCGATCTTATCGCCGTGTGTCAGTGGGATGAGAGGGAGCTCCCTCGCTCTCTCCAAAACCACTCAGATGCGGTGCTCGCTATTGTGCACCGCATCTGAGGGGTTAAACGGGTGAGGTCGATACTAATATCAATCTCACCCTTTCGAGCAGGGACGCCCCCAGCCCTCAGCTACCTCTGGCAGCTGAGAGCAGGGAGATTTTACAGTTCCCTGTTCTGTTTGTTTGTTCTGATGCAGCGCCGTGAAAAGGCTATTGCATTGGAATAAAGTCCATTAGTGGCTGCCGTGAAAAGGCGTATCGGCGGTCATTAAGGGGTTAAACTTCTCAGGTAAAATAAAAGCTGAGCTCTGATTGGTTGATTATTGGCAATGAAGACGAATTTTATATTTTGATGAATGAGGTCCGATAAGCATTATCCGATAAAAACCGCACGAAGAAAAGTGTTCTGTTTTTCGTGGCATACCCTGCATAACTAAAAATAAAAATATTCAGTGGTTCCTAGCGGACAAGTAGCCATGTAATAAGGATTTATTTTCTTAGCTGTAGAATGTTCTTCCAGTTGCCATGTGCTCTTCCATGACTTTAACATTCCCTCCGATGGAAGATTCTACGTGTGTCGAGGGAATGATGAGAACTTGCTCTGTTGCTTATGTGAGGATACTCCAGCTGAGTGCTGACGTTTTGGGTCCCGGGGAGCCTCATATAGGAACTATAATATTTTTGCTTTCAATGGATCCATTCATTGGAGTGTGTCACTTGTCCTTGTGTGTAACACGGAGCTACTTGGTTTGATAGATTTGTGTTATAGTTGGATCGGCATCAACCGGTATGTTAATTCTATCTGTTGTTCCAGGGTGTGTAGTATATAGTGTGTAATTGTTTGTCTTAGTCTTAAGTCTTCACGATTTAGACACCTGGAGGGCTGGAGTTGGTCTGCTTGAATCTGTCTGTCTTTCGAATTCTTCCACATCTCCATCCATACTTCGTGCTTGAACTTTGGGATCACTTGACATCCATGTTTTTTTTTTCACCGTTCTTTAAATTATTTTCTTTCCACTGACTCAATCTTTATACCTTGAAATGGAAGAGATGAGACTGAAATTGTTTAGTGTAATCTCCGCTTGCTCAATTTATTCATTTTCTGTTGCTTATATAGCGGAAACATAATCTGCAGCGCTGTACAAATTCCTATCACTTCCATTACATCACTCTCTGTCCACATTGGGGCTCAAAATTTAAATTCCCTATATCAAAACACATGGGACTTCAATTAACCTATCAGTATGTTTTACGGAGTGGGGTATCCCTTAGTGAGATCCGATTCCAGTACCCCAGTGCTGCAAAGCAACAGTACTACCCCACATTTTATTATGACTGTTCATTGCAAGATAGGCCTACTGCTATATGTGTCTATTTCTAGTAGCGAAGTTTAAAGGAGTTGTCCAGGATTAGAAAAACATGGCATCTGTCTTTCAGAAACAGCATCAGACCTGTCCATGGATTGTGTCTGGTATTGCAACTCAACTTCATTGAAGTGAATGGGGCTGAGCTGCAATACCACACACAACCTGTGGTCAGGAGTGGCGCTGTTTTTGAAGACAGCAGCCATGTTTTTCTAATCTTGGACAACCCCTTTAAATACTTGATTGTATAAAGTTTTGACTTAAATTTTTTCTATTTATTTTTAGTCTTAGGGAAATGTCCTGCTGTTTCTTTCTAAAAATATATAAATTATAATTTTTGTACCCTTTGCACTAATCTTTTATATTCAAAATTACAAGCCAACATTATCTACAATAGGTGCACTGCCGGCATCCATCCATTTAATTTAAAGAGAAACTCCATTAACAATAGACCATCCCTCTTTGTTACAAGGGTCCCACGATGATAAGCTCATCATGGGATGCTGGGACCTCCGCCGATCAGCTGTAATGATGGGGGAATGTATCAGCAAGTGTTTCATTTCCCTGCAGTGCCACCACAGGGGAAATGAAATATTACACGATTCTCATTTAAATCAATGATCTGTCAATGTAATGAATGGACATGTCAGGTCCTCCGGAGTGCAAGATGCTCTTTGTAGCTGCTTTGCCCTCTGACTAATAGGGAATTCTGAGTTAATTGACTGTTCATCTAATAATTGTAAATGGATATTAAACCTTTTGAAGGCAAAAACAAAATTTGGAAAAAAAAATGGTGTGTTTTTGTGTAACTTTGTAAATACTTTGTTAAAGGGAATGTGTTGCCAGCAAAACATGTTTTTTTTTTTTTTAATTAAACATTTAGTGTGTAGGTGATTAAACATTGTTCAATTTTTTTTTATTTTTTTCACGAGTCAGGAAATATTATAAATTAGATTCTAATTTATAATATTTCCCATTGCTGGTCACTAGATGGAGCTATTCCCAAAATTGCAGCATTGCATGTGGTAAAGCAACCACATTGCTTTTTGCTGCAAAATTGGGAAAAAAAGCACTCGCTCTAGTGAGCTCTGAGAATCCCCCCCTCCTTTATCCTGGCTAGTGCCGGGATAAACGAGGGGTTTGAACGGTCTAACCTCCTACACTGTGTGTCGCCATTTTTTGAGCGAACACACAGTGTAGTAGGTTTACATACAGTAGTAAACACACACAAACACGAACATACATAGAAATCTCTTACCTGCTCCTGCCGCCGCGGCTCCCTCCGGCCCGTCCGCTCCGTCTGCTGCCGCTGGTCCAAGTGCACAAGTCCGGAAGCCGCGACCGGAAGTAGTAATCTTACTGCCCGGCCGCGACTTCCGGTCCACAGGAAAATGGCGCCGGACGGCGCGCATTTCAAATTAGACTGTGTGGGAGCGGCGCATGCGCAGTTCCCACACAGACGGCGTACACAGAAGTGGATGGGACGGGACCCGTTCGCAGTCCCTATGGGACTGTGGCTGCCGTATTCCATGTCTGTATGTGTCATTAATCGACACATACAGAAATGGAAAAAAAAATGGCAGCCCCCATAGGGAAGAAAAAGTGTAAAAATAAGAAAAAGTAACACACAAACACACAAATTAATACAAACGTTTTTAATAAAGCACTAACATCTTTAACATATTAAAAAAAAAATTGTGATGACACTGTTCCTTTAAAAATTAAATTAACTTTTTTTTATATACAGCTGCTTTGTATTCTGTATACAGAACAGCTGTATCTAGTGCTAGTCACTGAATCCGTCAGTCCCTTCGATGTGATCGCTTACAGGTGAATCGTCTGTGTTTCAGAGACACGTAGGACTCGCCGACACTGAACCAGTCAGGTCCGCAGGACTGACGGATTCAGTGAATGGCGCTAGATATAGCTGTTCTGTATACAGACTACAGAGCAGCTGTATCTAAAAAAGTTACATTAATTTTTAATAAAAAGTATTTATAAAACACACTGATACACCTTTTTTATTAAAAAAAACAAAAAAACGTTGCCTTTCAAAGGTTTACATAGCCTTTAAGTGTAGTTCTGCTTGTACCGCCTGCACTTCCACTCCTGTCCTCTGCAAGAGAAGATGGGAGTTTCAGGTAAGTTGATCTTATTTTATTATAACTTTTGCATGTGGGGGGGAACTAAGTGGGAAGAGGGATAACAGACTAACAGGAGGGACAATGGGGAAAATTTACTATTACTGGCGAACCACCAAGTGGTACGTCAGTATAGAATACAACTGTAGTGCGGGCTACCTTCCTATATATGGTGCACGCTAATTGAGATATATGGTGCAGCTACTCTGCAATGCCAGGTTGTATCTAGAGCATCCACCGCTGAATGGTTTTATAAATATACAGCACAGCATGTAAGATGTGATCGTTATTCGCTGGATCCTGTGTGCGTCAGAGACGCAGGACCCGATCTCAGCCGAGCCGTCAGTTCAGCTGAACTGATGGAATCGGCTGAGACCGAATGATAAAGCTTCCATGTATACAGGATAAAGAAGCTGTATCATAAAAAGTAAAAACATTTTTAATCAAAAGTCAATTTAAAATCGGTTTAAAACCACATAAAGCCTTGATTTTTATTTTTGTTAAAAATCCTTTCAAAGGCGTGTGTGTGTGTGTGTATGTGTATATATGTGTGTGTGTGTGTGTGTGTGTGTGTGTGTGTGTGTATATATGTGTGTGTGTGTGTGCATATATATATATATATATATATATATAATATATATATAGCCTTTAAGCCTGAACACCATTCTTTTTAATTCAATTACGGACCCACCCGGTTCTATTGGCCACGGACACCTTTCTTTATAGCTACGGAAGGGTGTCCGTGCCGTAGAAACGTGCCGGGAATTATGGAGCATGTCTTACTTTTTGTTTTTTACGGGTCGTGCTCCCGTACTTTGTATGGGGGCACGGGCCGAAAATGCGGCCAGCCGTACCCGCAATCGCAGGGCCGTGATTACGTGGACGGACGTGTGCCTGAGGCCTTAATGTGTAATAATAGAAAGAGTTTAGTTGGTTGTCTTTTTGTTTTTTGTTTTATTTTGGGTAAAAGCTGTAAAGATCATATAATGTTCACTGAACTAATGTCATTGATATAATTATGTTTGTGTGGAATATACATGCAGATTTTATAGTCAAAATTTCACAAGCGTTGCAACAAATATGCGGCAAAACTTGCGACTTTTCTCTGCAAATTTGGAAAATGATTAGTGGGTGTGGTTTCCAAGGAAAAAGAAAAATACGTGAAAATTAAGCAAAGCTAGACCTACTTATTGCAGGCATAGTTTTTTTTTTCTGTCTGTCAGATATTTCAAACTGCGCCAAATTTATTGAGGCGTGCGCCATTTAATTAATGGCAAATAACTCTAACTCTTTTCTTTACTTAGACTGGCACAAGATACGCCAACTGCGGGACCACACATCACTTATGTATTATTATACCAAACATTTGACTTATTTTTTTAAATGTGTATGTATATAAATATATATATACACACTAATAATTTACTCTGTAGTAAAATAAGCCAAGTATTTTTTTAATCTCCAAATGTATTATCTTAATTAATGGAAACAAATATTAATTCAATATTTATGCAACTTTTTCAATAAAATTTCAGTTTCTTGTTTTGTTTTTTTACTTTTGGAGTTTCCTCCTAAGTTAAATAAAAAAATATATCTGAAATTTCTCTTGGGACTGTAATGGGTTTAGTCTGTGGGATTTCCTCCCCAGTGACATTATCAGGAGAAATTAGCCTGTATCATTACGAGTGGTCAATGAGTTTTGACAGGCCGCTTTTCTCTTTGCATCGCCTATACAAAGAGATTGCAAGCAATTTTTGGGGAACAGGAAAGTGTTGTCTAGACTTGAACCTTTGATGTCCGCTCTAGCTCCATCCTCAAGTCCGATGACTCGCTGCCTTTGTACTTTCCTCTGTTTGCCTGTGAAACTGTTGGTGCACTTCTACGTAGTCACTGTACTTCTCAGCACTCGGGGAGAGGAAACTGCCGTATAGACCAGGAATTTTCTGTGTAATGAGCTTCATTCCAAACATGGGTGGCCTGAAACTGAGTTTTGACTCCATCAGAATGGAATTATGAAGACCATACGGGGCAGGGTTTAGAACATAAATTTTTGTATTACATTAATCTTCCAGATTTCTGAGCAATAAACAGATGCATCTGTGAGTATTTAGAATACTCATTGGATACGATGGATTAGTAAATAACAAAACAATTTGCATCGACATTTTAGAGCACCAATTAAAACGGCCCTATGGGCATGTTTTTGGATTTGCTAATTGCATAAAAAATTCTACATATCATATAATAAGAACACCAATTACATTGGAACTAAGGAACCTGAAGTGTAGAAAAAAAGGTCTAATGTACCCTGTTAACCTTCGGGACTACTACCATAGTATCCAGAACAATGAAAATATAGTTAACATTTTATGGAGAAATATTGAATTAAAAATATAGAAAAAAGAAATGTATATGTGTATGAATTTAACACACGAGTCATATTAATGTAATTGTTATTATATTTTTTTAATCAATTCAGATCAAAGCCCAAAACTTGAAGACTAATAGGTCACTCCAGCACCCACTCTCTCTTAAAGGGACTGTTTTTTTTGGGTAAGGTCGAGTGAGTATAATAAACCAACAGTATTACTCCACCCTTCCCCGCTCTAAAAAAAACAACCAAAACCCTGTTCTATGGGATCTTGTCAATGTCAAGGATTAGGGTATGTTCACACGCAGAGTCAAAAACGTCTCAAAATACGGAGCGGTTTTCAAGGGAAAACAGCTCCTGATTTTCAGAAGTTTTTTGTGCCACTCGCAATTTTCACTGCGTTTTTTTACGGCCGTTTTTGGAGCTTTTTTCAATAGAGTCTATGGAAAACGGCTCCAAAAACGTCCCAAGAAGTGTCCTGTACTTCTTTTTCGCAGCCGTTTTTTTACGCGTAAAACGCTGCGTCGGAACAGAACGCCGTTTTCCCATTGAAATCAATGGGCAGATGTTTGGAGGCGTTCTGCTTCAGATTTTTGGGCCGTTTTTCGGGCGTTTACGGCCCGAAAATAGGCCGTATGAACATACCCTTAGTGTTTATCAATATATATATTTTTTATTGTTGTTATTTATTTTAGATTTTTTTTAATAACAAATATAGTAAAGCATTACATATTTTGAGCGGAGCTACTACTACTACTACTACTACTACTACTACTAGCATCTAACTCTATAGAAATCTTAATATGATCTGCATAAACGTTTGTTTTTTTAGATAAAAAATAAAAATAAACTGCAATGTCTGATCACCCAACTAAAAACTATTTATCTAAAGTATCTTTTGAGCCTGTTAATACTAAAGATGTATCCAAATAATTTATATGACAATTTTGACAAATATGCATCAAGAATTCATTTAAAGGGCATTTTATAACTTTTATCATAATAAGACATTCACACATATTGAAATAAAATTTTGACTTGAAATATAGAAGTATATTACAATAATTAATGTATTATGTAAATTAAAATGATGGATTTAAATCTATCAATCAAGGTATCATACCTACAATACTTTTGTCTTTTTTTACGCAAAAGTATTTAACATTGAATACAATTTTTGAAATGGCAAAATTAAAAAATTATTATTTAAATTCTCACATAAAATAAAACCACTAAAAATATATTCATCTAATAGAACACGAAAAAATATATATACATTTTTGACTCATATTAAAATTGCTGTTCTGTGATCTAATCCCTTTAATTCCCAAGCAGATTTTTTTGAAAACCTTTATTCAAAAATATAAACAAAGTGAGAGTCCCATCTTGGGGAATGTAGCCATGATCTTGAGTAGGTCTATATATGGGATCGCTTTGAAGAAAGATGAACCCAATTGAAATTCTGAAATGCTGCAGTAATTTTATTGGGGCCTACAGTGAGAGGAAATACTGGATGCAGAGCCCGATCCACTCCCCCATCTGGTAGTGATTTGTCACTCACTGTGTTTTAGGCTTTCTGCCAGGGCATCTGTTGCCAAACGAAGAGAGACAAGGGAATACAATGATTATCAGGAAGAATCAAGGAAATTTAGTGAATGAACTAAAAACAGCTCAAAATAAGGTTACTGTATAAGGTATATGAATAAACTACACAGTGGGGAGGCGAGGGCCCCAAGGGATTTTTTTTAATTTTTTTTTTAAATTCTAAAAGCAGAACTAAATAACTCATTTTACAATTTTTTTTAATTTTTGTTTTTTATAAATTTAGTACTTTTTTACTATTTTCATAATATAAACAAAAGGTAAAAAAAACTAAAGAAAATTATCCTAGTAATTATTCATACTTTCGAAAACCACCTCCATAATAAGGTTATATCCAGCATAGAAAAAAAATTCGATGGAAGCCTAGAATATTTCTTACTTCATGCTGTGAGGCCCTTTTTAAGTATTGCATGATTCTAAAGTATTTAAATTGCAAATGGCTTGTAATTACAGAGGGAAATTAAACTTTGCGTGTGTGGCACATGAAAAAAATAAATTACCTTTTTTTTTTTTTACGGTGAACTCCTATTTCAGTTGAACAAAAACAAACCACAAAAACAGAGACCTAAATTGTATAAAATAATACAAAAATGCGATTGAAAAATATATGCTTCGCTAGTGTTACTTTGAATTGGGAAATATGACTAGAAAGCTAAATTTGGGACTAGATCAGGTAATGAAGAGTATTTTATTACTTTACTTTGGAGAAGAATTACCATACTTTAGACCCACAATTAGTTAAAAAAGTTATGTGCTATGTGGCCTAAAGGTAAATGGAGAAAAAAAAAGGAGGATACAATTCTCCAGAGCTGTCCAAATGTTGTGGAATTGAAGGATTCAATCCAAAGCAAGAAGTTTAAATGAGATATATGTTTAATGGATAAGAATTCTACGCGTTACGAGATCGGACCGATCTCTTCATCAGGCAAAGAAACATACATCAGTGATGACGTATAAAAATGGGAACTCAGTACTCCAAGATATTATGCAAGTGATCTTTTATATCACATATAGTGAAAAGTAGTAATCCAAAATTGGTTTAATGTTTCGCTCTATACATATGATACCTCGGTCGCTGTTAGGTAATCATTACCATTACCTAACTGCCACCGAGGTCGCAAGCATTGCATATCCTTATCCACGGACGTGATCAGCGTCTGAAGAAGGTCGGATGTATAGACCGAAACGTTAAACCAATTTTGGATTACTACTTTTCTCTATATGTGATATAAAATCTCACTTATTGCATAATATCTTGGAGTGCTGAGTTCCCATTTTTATTTTCTAAAGACCCACCACAACTTTTTTACAAAATATATATATATATTTTTTAAAGCAATAACAGCTCAAAAATGGATTTTTCCCATAAAGAAGACCCAACCAGTCTAAAATGCTGTGTCCCACACAACCCTCGAAAGCACCTCAGACCACAATTTCAAGATGAAATTGCTCTTTTAATTTGCAAAAAATAGTTTTCGCATGAACGTTGTGTAAATTCCTCTCCATTGTTGCTTTTTTAGGCAAAGTCTTTACTTTTGACCCAAAGTCCTTTTTGTTCTGCTTAGCTCTTCATTTCTCCCTCTTAAAACTAACCAATAGATTTGTGTAAATAAATGTACTATATTATTTATGTTTTATTTACTGAATAGAGTCTGGATTTTTTGGGTAATTGAAAAACTTTTAACAATATGAACTACCATTAAAGAGTAGATTTACCCAGAATAATTTTCTATGTAGGCACTGGCCTTACGTGCCTAATGTTAAATCGCGCTCTGATCGTCATGATGGTGGATACAAGTAAATCCATGATTAAATAGCGATCAATCTACTGCTTCTGCAAATCATTTGCCCTGTCTTTGGAGCCATGCTGCGAGATCACAGATCCTGTACTGGGTCAATACTGCACCCTCCTGCAACATTTGCCCTAACCGAGTTTGCTACCCCTTACTCAAGTCTGCATGACCCTTGGCTGTTTCCCCCTGAATACTAACATTACAGTGTTTATGAAGAAGAGGAGCCATGTGAAGGTTCACACCCATCATGAGGGAAGGATCAACCAGAGCTAAGGACTTATTTAAAGGGATCCTGTCATCAACATCTTACCTGTTAAACTCGCCTGACCCCTCAATAGCCGCAGCTGTCCAGAGTTCGTTCCTGTTCTCTTCTTTCCTGAAGTCCTCCTCTGTCTGTAAATATCGTCATTTAAACTTTTCCCGCCTTTTATGGTAATTATTTTCCCCTCTGGGATGCAGCTTCTTAACCCCGCCCACCGTTGCCACCTGTCTGGCCCTGACTGGCTAAGGAGCTGTCAATCAAAAAGAAGGAGGTGGAGTCAACGCTGAGATGCTGGAGGAATGAAAATCTGACTCTTTTCAGATGAAGATTTGACTCTTTTCTGCTCATTTGCATACGGCGTGGGACCACTGAAAAATGGAATACTAAAGCTACAGAGCTTACTTAGAACATATTTATAGCTTAGATGACAATGATTTTTCACCCACTTTCACCAGGTATTGCTGGCTTTATAGCTAAAATGCTGGTGACAGGTTCCCTTTAAAGGGGTTTTCCAGTTCTATCATCTCTTCGTCAGAGTGGCGAGCGGTTACAAAGAGCATCTCTCTCTCTCTTTCTGGAGGACCTGTCCTGTCCTGTATTAGAAAGAAAACCCATTAATTTTAATAGACACCGTGCAATGCTTAATTTCCCCTGTGATGGCGCTGCAGGGAAATCGAACACTTACTGCCAGATTGCCCAACAGATTACAGCTGATTGTTTGGGGTCCCAACAGGATGACACGTTGCGATTTGCTAATTCTTAAGGGACCGTTCTAACAAGTAGGGACTGTCCAATGCAGGGAACCCCTTTAAGTTAATTCCAGACACAGGTTGTGGACATTAGTGGCACTGAAAACAAGATAGAGTCCCTTGTTCTAGCGATTTGGTGAAGGTCTCGATTCGTGGATTACCACCATGGTCATCTAATATCTGAAAATTGTTTCAATCTGAACCTTCACTAATCTCAAACTAATTTTTTTTAACATCATCCAGTAATAATTAAGACTCTCTTGAATTTTAACAGCAGGAGTTTTAATTTACATTTGTCTTTGCTGAGGCAGGTCAGATCTGAAGGGGTAAATAGTGCACAGTCAGCTGAATATTCCTGAGATCTGGAGCATCCTTTTTAGTTTGGAAATTCAAGCTGTGGGTTTGGCAGATACTTCAGAAAAATGCCACAGGATTAGTCAATGTGTTTTTTCTGCACATTAAAATAATCCATGATTTGAGAAGTGAACATCACAACATTTTTATTTTACTCTGTCATCATAGGAATCATGAAGAATTAGTATTTAAAAGGAAACTATTCTATGTCAAGCCTAAGGGCCCATACGTAGATGTTCACTTGAGCTTCAGTGACTGCGGCACAAATTGCTGGACTGTGTTAGGGTACGCGGAGCACATTCAGAGCTTTTAATGCAAAAGGATTGAACTTACCATCATTAAAGGGGTTCTCCACTTTGGACAATCTCTACTTGTTAGAAGGGTTTCTTGACGATAAGCGTATCACAAAGTGTCTCCCTCCTGGGACCCCATCAGATGTAATCTGTTGGAAAACCTGGCAGTAAGTGTTCAATTTTCCTACAGCGCCACCACAGGGGAAATTAAGTATTACACAGCAACCATTCAAATGAATGTGTTGTCTCTGTAATACAGGACAGGTTCTCCAGAGTGAGAGATGCACTTTGCAATGCTCTCCTCTCCAAGAGATGAGGATCCTAAACAGGAGACCCCCCTCTATTAACTCTAATAGGGTTTATGAATGTGAGTGTAATGATGGGGGTAGGGAAACAGACAAGTGAGCCCTAATCTACCCGCCACTCAGTCCCTGCCTACTTGCAACGAACCCCCCTAGGCGACGGGGTACAACTGGGCGACGGTCCCTACGCTCAATAAGTGCACGACAGACAAGGGTACACAGAAGCTAAGGGAAATGGGGCAGTTGCCCACGGCAACACCGTGAGCAACAAGAGTGGTGAACGAGCCGAGTCAAACCAGGAGTGTACGAGGTACCAAACGCAGAGCAGGAGAGTAGTGAACAAGCCGAGTCAAACCAGGAGTGTACGAGGTACCAAACGCAGAGCAGGAGAGTAGTCAGTAAGCCAGGGTCAGTATGAAGCAGGGACAAATAGTTCAAGAAGCTGCAGCAGGGCCAGGAAACCAAACGAGAAGAATCACAAGCAAGGAGGAACAGGAAAGGCAGGTATAAATAGACAGAGGGCGGGAGCTAGCTCCGTCTGGCCAGGCTGTGATAGGCTCTCCCACTCCTAAGCCTGCCATCCTGAGTGGTGGAAGATGGAGTCAGTCTCACAGACATAGAAGCAGGTGCAGACTGATTACCTTTGGTCGTTGACACAGAAGCTGTGCCTGGCAGATCCTTTACAGTGAGTTTTCTAAACTAGATAACCCCTTTAAGATATCGATTTTATTTGCTTTTACAGGTTTAGCAGAGCTCAGTTTGTCAATCCACGATTCATAATTAGCAAATGTGTATTAGTTTGTATTTGACACTTGAGGCTGAAGCTTCAGTGACCGTTTCAAATCTTCTACATCTGTAAGTTTTTCATTTGATAAACTTTTTACTTTCATCCATTAAAGGTGTTTTCCGGAATGCGAAATACAGTTTAATATGCTAAAAAATGTTAATACAAAAAAATATAATCGTAATATTGTAACCTCACTGGTTTTGCAGCATTCGCATGTTGCCAATCCCGATCCTTCTTCCTTACAAATTGTGTAATGACGTAACTTACGTGTAATGTCTTGTGACTGTGTAGATGAAACGTCACCACATTGGTCCTTCATAGGGTTGCCACCTTTTCCAACCAAAAAAAATGCCAGGTTCAGGGGGTATTTACACATGAAGGTTTTGTGCAAATCAGGACATAAAGCACTATAAGACCAGTATGTGTAAATACGCCCCAACATGGGTAAAAAGTGGGTCTGGTTTTGGGGTCGTGACTTCACCCTGAATGTGATTTGCCATTTATGTCTGGGAGCCTCAGACAGACAATGACTCCCTGTAACCGTCAGTATTGTCCTCCTCCTCCGCTATTGACTCTCGGGGATGTGCATGAATGTGAGAGTCATCTGAATGTGAGGGTCTCCGGCCCCCTGCTGCCTTGTCCACTGCAAACTCCTGCCAGCACCAATCCTACACTTGACCTAGTCCTGATGCTGCTGAATTTTCTAGGGCTGGGCGACATGGCAAATGAGGAGTATTCAATCTAATTCCCCTGCAAAGCCATGCAGAGGCGTAACTTGAAGCTCCTGGACCCAAATGCAAAATTTGTTACCTGGCCCCCACCTACCATGTACCATTTATAATACTGGTGTCTTGTTATACACCAGAGAGACCTTTTGGATCCTTTCATGCACCAGTGCCCAGGTGCGACTGCTACCTCTGCAACCCCTAAAGGCTCCACCCCTGGCACCACCACAGAGGAAATAAAAACTTAAATGGTGCCAATTGAAAGTAATAGGCTAGCCATGTAATAAATGGATGTGCCGGTTCCTCCAGAGAGAGACGCTCTTTGCAATCGCTCTCTTTTTGATGGAGTTCCCAAACTTTGCTCTCCCTTCTATTAACTCAGGTTGCACTAATGGGGTATTTGAAGATAAGTTTTATTAACAACTCTACCTTGGTCTATGTAAAAGTAACCAATGTGAATATTACAGGTGGAAAGCACTGGTTAACCAAAACAAATGGTAATATGCCAACCGAGAAGAGGCACCTACCGTTTTCTGTAATTATTGATATTCTTATAATGTTCACATTGACATCGATCAGCATCGAAAGTGATCTTCAAACTGTTGCTATCTCGTTGCTGTAAACCCACAATTCCCTGCATGCTCTGACAGTTTTGGCCTACGACTGGCATAGTTGGCATTAGTTATGTGACAAACCTTTTGTGGTGAGCCGGACCTGCACCATTCCCTATAATCATGAGGAGCAGCTGTCATCTGACAGTTGCTTTTTTCCTCAAGCTTTGCAAGAGAGTTTTGCAGGTGCTTCATCCAAGATGTAATGCACCATCATAGGCAAGGCATACTATAACTGCTCCAATATCTGATTTCTATAGGTCTCTACATTAGCCAAAGTTTAACACAATCTACAAAGAGTTAAAATGTTGGTGCTGGATTTAATTTGGAATTATGAGACTACATATATTGTAAAGGACAGTTCTCCAGAGAGCGTCTCTCAGACAGTGCACATCAACAAGGGAATTCTGTCCGCTGCCAAAATATCTTTGTAACATCTCTGCAAAAACGCCTGTTTATTTTTATGTTCACTTTCTGAAAGGCAATAATCTTGCGCTGTCACTGCGCTGTCTCACTGCTTGTTTGCAAACAGTACATTTCTTAATTGTTTATTTAACAAACTGTCTCTGTTCTTTTCTATCGCTCCGTTTCCCATTTCTACATACAAATAAAAAAGAAAAAATATAGAATCTGGAAAATAAAGAGACCTAATCAGGGAACTTTTGCACGTCAACCCATTTTTAGATTTGACTGAAGCTCTTGCGGTCATCCAAAGCTAAAAATTCTAAAACCTTATCTTCTTGTGTCTTAGCGCAAGGTCATAGTATTGAGAATTGGTATAAAAATTGTGTAAAAACACCTACTTTCTGAAAACATTACTTAAAGGGGTTGTCTTTTAGAGTATATTGGCTGACTTGAGCCAACCATGTATTACATCATCGGAATGGCCTTCATGTAATACTACATTTGCCCTGGAGAGGACCAGCGGCGATCAGATGATCGCTGCAGTGACTGGAATCTCAAAGGAGTTGCCTTTAATGTTTTCACGTATGCGGCACATCCTCCTACAGTTCTACTGATCGGTGGGGGTATCCGGGATCATACGTTGATCCCCTTTAATAGAGGGGTCTTCATCTGATCATCTCTTAGCCAGAGCAGCTATGGAGGACACAAGCATATCCATGCAATTACGCAGTCAGTCATTGATTTTAATGGGTGCTGTATAATGATTCACTTTCCCTGCAGTGAAAGTGGGCAATTGCTTGACCGTCCCTCCCCAAAATATGAGCTGGTTGCCTGCACAATGATAATGGTTGGCCAAAATTAACAACTTAGCTAATTTTTCGTTTCAGGGGCATTGTTCCTAGAAGTCTAATAATTAAATGGGGTAATTAGAAAAGAAGCAACTCGCCAACATACAGTCATTACTAATTATGCCGCTTGTCCCCGAGGGTGGACAGGGAGGGTGTGGAACAAACACCAAGCACCTCTGTACCACTGGGCAAAACCCAGCACTATAATGGGGGACCCATCTCTTCTGTGTGCGCCACTGTATGGGGTTTTATGACTAGGGGAACAACTAGTAATAATCATATTGGTTGCTTCCATCTTTTATCAAGTCATTTCTGAAAGGAGAAAAATCATTTCTGGACACCCCTGTAATGGCCATGGCAATTTAAAATGCAAAAAGTTTTTAAAAAAATGTCATGAAGTGTCAGAAAAATCCTCACACGTGATGGGCTGAGATGTCTGTGGGAATTTTTTGATCGTACTGGTGAGTCACCTTCTTGACCTCTCGGCCGGTGTGTACTTTAATTTGAATAAATTGCTCATACGTTTATACATGAATGTCTCCTCTGCTGGAGTGTGTGTTTAATAAGGATGGAGGATTCAACTGTTTGCACTTCCAACTGCTAACCATAAAATACACGTCAATGTATATCAATAGTGGGCACAAAAGTATCAGCTACCTTGCCCTAAAGGCTGTGCCAACCCTCGTGTCCTGGAAGATTGCTCTATGGCTGCTCCTCACCATTTTGGCCTCTTCACATCGTGTTCTGTGAGCGGTACCTCAGCAATAGACCTCACGGTTTACCTATAGTTGAGTTCAAACTGAATGTTATCTGAAAATTTTATAACCGTTCCTTTGGTTGCCGGTCGCCAATCTCACTCCGACCACGCTCCCATTTTTCTATTCTTCATTCTTTGCCATGGTTTCCTGTTAACAAAGACAAGGGTTCCATTAGAGCCCAGGACAGAGATTAACTGATACACTGTGTAAAGCTGAGTGCAGAGCTTGAGAGGAAGGAGCACGACACAGGGATTATCTATTTTGTGTTCTCTGAATCTCCGTGTCATGCACCTCCCCCTCAGGACCTGCACAGTACACAGTGTATCAGTCTTCGCTTGGGTGTCCCTTTAAGTGAAATAATTTGACATCGTTGTATTCTATCCTTGTGGTAGCAGAGTACGTCCCCTTCATTGTGAATGGACCTCCACTTGTCTTTAGTCAACCACCCTACTAAAACTGCCTAAACTATAATATTCCAAGGGACTATGACTCTCAATAATAACATTTCAATACACTTCCCAGTTTCTGTCGATATTAATCACCAATAGCACAGTACACATTCCTAGAATATCTATCTATCTATCTATCTATCTATCCATCTATCCATCTATCCATCCATCCATCCATCCATCCATCTATCATAATGCTGCATGCGATGGACAAAAATATATTTAGGAAAATGTATCATCTTTGCATTTCAGGAACAAAACCTTCTGTGGCAGAATTTAATATGAAAAAGGTTCAAAATCCAGTATCTTCTGAGAATAGAAGAGTTCAATCTATGCAATAGGGAAGAAAATAATAATATTAATAATAATTGGAGGCTGAAATTACGACTGCTCCGGGCTTCTTGGAGACTGTCTAGCACTAAATATAATCTAGATAATTCAGAAATAATCCAGCACCTATCTGGTCTCCGGGGGTGCCTCTAATTTCCAAAAACATGACACTAATTGACAGGACAAATTGTCCCTTTATTTCTGAATTGATGTAGTGTAAACATATTAGCTGCTTTTACATTCTGTCTCCGATGACATTTTTGGTTAATTGAATTTGATTCCGGAATGCAGCGTGGAGGACGGAAACCATCATTAGCTTTAGTAAACTATTAATAAAAGAGTTGGTATAAAAAAAATCTAGATGTTTATTTTTATTCACATTTGTTTGCAATGTTTCCATTTATATTTCATTATATCTCTCATTACCAAATCCAAAAATAGACATTTCTTTACTACAGCATTTAGAAGGGGAACTGCTGGATTTTACCCAATGATACGTCTTCTTCACATAATGCATTTAAAGGTTGTGTCCATCTTTGCAATTATTTCTGCATTGTTCCAATGTATATAAAATAAAAAAGAAAGCTTGCAAATAGCCAAATTATTCTATCGTTTGATGTATACAGCTCCACTGCAGCTCAAAATGTATTAATTCTCAGGCACACGTACCTATAAACTAGGCTCATAGGCAGTGACTTAACCCACCAGTAAGGAAATTGGGAGAACATGTAGACTCCATGCAGGACCTCAGTGATGCAGGGACACAATGCTAACCACTGACCCACTGGGCTAATAAACCTGTCACGTGGCTCAAAACAACCAGAGAAGAATCAACAGAGAGGATGGGAGACCTGTAGAGGCTAAGGGGGTCCATCCTAGTCTTAGGCCGGGTTCCCACATAGCGTAAACGCGGTGGAATTTCTGCAACGGAATTGTGTGCGGAAATTCTGCAGCGTTTAGAGTAGCAGCAAAGGGGATGAGATTTAGTAAATCTCAAGCCCACGATGTGGAAAAAAAAAGCAGCGTAAACGTTATTAAATTGACCTGCGGTGCGGAATTTAATTCCGCAGCATGTCAATTTATGCTGCGTTTTCATTGATTTTCTGCTGCAGATTTTTCCAATTGAATTCAATTTTCAAAGTTTATGCCACAAAAATCGCAACGCAGAACAAAAAAAAACGAACAAACATACTTACCCAGAACGCCCTCTTTCTTCGTGCAGTCCGGCCTCTTGGGATAACGTATTCCATGGGAACGCTGCAGCCAATCACAGGCTGCAGCATCACATGGCGTGAAACGTCATCCAGCGAGGCCGGAGCGGACGTCAGAGGAGTGAGGTGGTAAGTATGGGCGCTTAATTACGCAGCGGAATTTCTATCCGAAAAATCCCACCACAATGTTTCGGACGAAAAGTTCTGCGGGTTCCAGCTTGAATACGCTGCGTGGTTTTTATGCAGCGTATCTGTCCCGTGGGATCCCGGCCTTAAAGGTGCCACAGGGATAAGGGATAGCTACGAATTACTGTGGATCATGGAGAGAAATTGAGTGTTTAGGTTAATGTTGGTGGAGCATTGAGATGCCATTGAAAGGAGGAAAAGACACAGAGAAGAGTGAAGACCATAATGATGATAATAATAACAATAAAAAGTTATCCGTTACCGGAACTTCATGGCTACAGGAAAAATGGGGCCCCATTCCAAGTTTTGCTATTGGGCCCCATGGACCCAGACAACTTTTTGGAACTTTTTGTATTTTAATATTCTCTTATTATAGCTGCCTTATTATCACATCATATTGGACCCTTAAATTGCCCATAGACAAAAGTTATTGTCAGAACCCAACTATTAAATGTCTGTGGGTTATAGTAGACCCCTTTCGGAGGTACTGTTGTCCTACGGGACTAACTGGATGGATATTTTCCTTTTCAATTCCATTGTTTCCTGAGGAGATAAGTGGAGCCAGTAGTGTGAGCCAGCAGCTGGTCTCTGAAAATGGATATTATTAATATCAGGGCCAACATTATTCTGCTGGTAGCTTTCTAATGTATTCGGCCAACTTTAGGGTGGCCATAGACGTCAGTGAAGAGTCTGCCCATCTTTGGACCTTCTATGCGCTACAGATTGGCTCATCAGACATAGATTTACTAACATTTTTGACCAACGGTAGATTTTTGATCTCTCCCTGCATATAGCCCGATTCTCAGCCAATTATTGAGTCTGGCCAGTCCGAGTAGAGTATGAAGGCCACCAGCAGTAGGTTGCTGCATATGGAACTGTAATGTCACATGAGACAATCACTGCCTTTATAAAGCAGGATTAGTATTTATGCTGAACATTATAGTACTTAAAATCCTCACTCGAACCTATAAACTCTATTCAATTCTGCTCCACCTTCCATTTCCTCTTTAATTCCCAGATAGCACCCCACACGCAACCTCTGCTCTACCACTCAAATCCTACTCACACATTCGCATATAGGACTTCTCTCGTGCTTCCCATCTCTTCTGGAATTCCTTCCCTTATCCTATCCGATTTTCTCCCCAAAAACGTACCTCTTCCAACAATCGTATAACCTGGTTGGCCCGCCGACTGGTATCCTATCACCTCCTCCACCTGACATGTCTAGAATTGCTTATTCTTTCCTTGACCTCTTGAACCCGTTCCCTAATTCCTTATAGATTGTAGCTCGTATGGACAGGGCTCCTACATAATGCATCTCAAATCTTAAATGAACACTCCAGGCAAAACGGATTAACTGTGTTATACCTAGAAGGGGCGGAGCATGACACAGGAAATCAAAGAACTCCAAAGAGAGAATACCTGTGTCATGCTCCGCCCCCTCCGGTCCTGACCCCAAGACCTGATGTTGGGTTTTGCAGATAACATCCCTTACACTTCAGTAACTGGTGATACTTGCCAAATCCTTGTCACTCTTCTTTCATCCCATTTTCTTTTAAACCTCATGATAGACATAAGGGATTTCCAGGTCCTTCTTGACTGTTTTAAGCTGCAATACACAGAAAGACAAATTCAAACAAACACCGGCAGATGAAGCAGAGCCGTCATTTAAGTTTAAGGAGTTGCATCATGTGTGCTTCATCATAATCCAAGATTTAGCTGCAGTCCTATATAAAGTTGTGCCACATGACAAACTCAGGTCTACTACATCTGTATCCCAGGTTGGCCTTGCAAAATTCTCATCCTTACCAACTTGCTAATACGAGGTCGACTATATCAGGGCTGCCAGATTTTTGCACGCCAGACTTTGTTTACTCAGCTTTCAAGAAAAAAAAATTAAAAATAAGGAACTTCAAACCCACGGTCAACAGAAGTGCTGAAGACGACGGTACCAGAAACGCTACCTATTCACACTTTCAGTGTACATAGGGGAGCTAATCTGTTCTGCGGTCAGATGATGTATAGAATTGTTGACAGGTGAACGTAATCTTAAGAATACATAATTTCCCTAACCCTATAAAGTACAACTCCTTCCAAGACGGAGCTTTGTTTATTTTTTGAAATTTTGCGAACAAAGGGGCTGCTGGGTAGTTTTGTGCTACGATAACAGACTATTATGGACAGACAAGACGTACTGTACACACAGAGTCAATACCTTCTTCCCCACATTTATCATCCTGACACAGAAAAATATGAGAAATGTCCTACATAAGAGTCAGTTGTTCTAAAGACTTCAAGACTATGGAGTCAATGGATCTTTCACATATAGTCGTTCCGGCTAAGTGACATTTACTAACAAGACTTCGTGTGATCCGAACATCATGTCACAGAGTGAAGATGCATCAATCACTTGAGGGTTTTGTGCAGTTTGATGCTTGTTTTATTTGGATAGATTCACCTTGCGTGTTGTAAAATGCCAGGAATGATACCTGGAGGAATGTAGTAGTTACTCAGGCGTACTATTCCTTAGGAAAGAATATAAAGCAGATCTCCATTATTCAGGTGGTTTAGTTGCTTGTAGTTTATAATCCTGCTATATTTGATCCAACGAGAATTAGCAGTTACTTGGTTCATTTCGGGTGGGCTTGTGTTTCTACACAGAAGCCAATCTGAAAAAGCAGAGCTAAACAGAGCAGCAATCTCAGTTTGATGATGGGACATGAGATGGATTTCAGACTACTTTAAAACTTTAATAGAGAATGCCGCTCAGCTGGAGTCACTGGATATAGCAGTGAACTAGTGGAGCAGAGGCATAAAAAAAGCAGCCGACACTGACAAAAATAATTAGCAGGCAAGCATTGCTCATACGTAGTGATTATTTGTATACTTTTTATCATTTTTAGACCCATCCCTTTGTGGTTGCCCCATGAATTAATAGAGGGTGTACCTTTTGTTTGAGACAATCAGATGGATCAGAAAGCAGCAACAAAGAGCGTCAATCTACCTTTGGAGGACCAGTCGAACTGATTTCAATGAGAACTGTGTAATACTCAATTTCTCCTGTGGTGGCACTACAGAAGAATTCCACAATTACTGCTAGGTGCTCCCAAAGAATATAGCAGATCACTAGAGGTCTCGGTAGAGGAACAACCTCAGTTTATTTTCAAGGAACTCTTCTAAAAAAAAAAAAAAAAGGAAACCACCACTTTAGACTCTTTCATCTAAAGCGAACAATCCCTTTAAGAGGACAACAAAGGTGAAAGTATGTTTAATGTCCATACATAGCCTTTGCTGTTTTAAGTTTTGCCTGTTAAAATAAAGAATCACTTATTGACTCACGTATTATAGCGCCCCTAGTGGCCAAGATGTTTAATATGGCCTAGTTTTGTTTTGTTTTAACTCATAGACCTTACCCTGTTTTATTTTACATATTGACACATACTAAAAAAGTTACCATTATAAAATAATTGCCTCCTCAGTATAATAGCCCTTTAAGTATTGCTGATGAAAGACGTGGAGGAAAAATGGAATTCACTTTTTGAATTGTTATTTTTTTTGGCTTCAGCCAATGAACAATTACATAGATGATTGAGACTCAAATTAATATCAAGATCTGGCACTAAGAAATATTTATCAATCTTTTATTCTGGAGATGAGATGACTTCCATCCTCAGTCCATTGACTTGCGAGGTGATATGTATGGAAGGCAGTGAATAGCAGGAGAATGTCAATGTTTGCTTAGGCCTTAGAATAACTGTGAAAAGACACGGTGGAGGTGTTGACAGTAATCTGGGGAATTAGGCTCGCAGTATGGAAAACAGGAAGGTAGTGAGACGTACCTGGCAGTTTACCTGCGCTCCTAACCTGAAACACCTTCTAACAGATTTCCTCAGTTCAGCGCCAATGTTTAGAGGAGAGTGACAGCCCGAGAGCCCTTTGTGCCAAGGTTTCCAGGTAGAACCGAAATGACATCACAACCTGTCTTCCAACTGATAAATCGTTCTGTTCCCTTCCATTGAATGCCATTTCTCCAGTCAGTGATTTTAAGAAATCAAGAAAGGCGATTCCAGGTAAAAGAGTCCGTGGGCACCATGTATAGGCTTTAATAATAGCACATGAGCCACACATGGTGCACAGCTTGACACTCGGAACTCAATTTCAAGCATTGATTGCCATTGGTAACATTTGTATCTATAGTCTCTATTTTTTGTTAAGTAAATTCTAAGAAGTCCAGAGAAAGATAGCTAAAAAAAATAATATACATTTTGGCCAGTCTGCAAGCTACTTAACGAGGACACGTCACCTCTCCTGACATGTCTGTTTTAGTAAATACTTGTTTTCCTCATGAAATAATAATTCTGGAACATATTTTCTAAGAGCTCTGTATTGTGCCGTTCCTCTGTTATTCCTTCTAGAAATGTATAAATTAATTGATAACTGGGTGTTACCAGTCCCCTTATCAAAGGGAGGTGTCCTTACACAGTCTAAGGCCCCATGCACACGAACGTAAAAACGCCCGTAATTACGGGCCCATAGACTTCTATTGGCCACAGGTACCTCCCAGTATGCTTACGGGAAGGTGCCCGTGCCGTTGAAAAAGATAGAACATGTCCTATTTCAGGCCGTAATTACGGCACGGGCAGGCCCATAGAAGTCTATGGGGCTTCCGTGATTAGGGGTGACTACGTGTGTGCACCCGTAATTACGTGAGCGTTGCTAGGCGACGTCAGTGTATAGTCACTGTCCAGGGTGCTGAAAGAGTTAAATGATCGGCAGTAACTCTTTCAGCACCAGGGACAGTGACTTCCGATCACAATATAGATAAAGCTGTAACAAAAAAAAGACGTTCATACTTACCCAAAACTCCCTGCTTCTTCCTCCAGTCCGGCCTCCCGGGATGACGTTTCAGCCCATGTGACCGCTGCAGCCAATCACAGGCTGCAGCGGTCACATGGACTGCCACGTCATCCAGGGAGGTCGGGCTGGATGTCAAGAGAGGGACGCGTCACCAAGACAACGGGCGTGTAAGTATGAATTTCTTTTACTTTTATTACGGAAAGGGCTGTCCCTTCTCTCTATCCTGCACTGGTAGAGAGAAGGGGATGCCGATTACTGCAGTGCAATTTTGCAGCGAAAACATGGGTGGAATGCGGGTGACACCGGACCCGTATTTACGGGCACGGGTCCGTAAATACTGGTGCAATACGGGTCGAATACGTGTGACACAGGACCCGTATTTACGCCAGTATTTACGGGAGGACAAAAATATGTTCGTGTGCATGAGGCCTCACTCTGTTAGTGTTGATTGGTCAGGGACACACCCCAAACTGGTAACACCCAGTTATCAATTTATTCATACATTTCTAGGAGAAACAACAGAGGAATGGCACAAAGTAGAATTCTAAGAAAAGATGCTCCATAATTATTATTTCATGGGTAATAAAATTATTTACTAGTAAAGACATGTCCGGAGAGGTGACAGATCCTCTTCGAACAAACAGATCTAAATGTCCACCTCCATTCGGTCCCCTCCACTTTGGGCTAGGTAACAGTGTGTAGTTGGGGTCGGTGAAGGAGACAAAGTTTTGCTTGTTTGTTCTGTTATTGCAGAAACACCAGTAAGAGGGAGATTTCAGCTGCAGCAAGCTGCCACCCAATGAGAGGCATGTTAACCTAAACCACTTCACTTTTCCAAAAATCTTTATAATTACAGGAGGTAGCACTGGAGTTGATGGAGGGAAGAGACAGAGTGATGGACACATATAACATACTTCTTTAAGATGACTACCCAAAATTGCAATAATAATGTCACAGCTAGAAGAGGACGAGTACCCTTTAAATATAAAGGAATGAAACATTTATCATAGAAAGATCAGGGGTGGTCGTTTCAATCAGGTGGTCTTTTGGAGAGCTTTCACTGTATTTATTGTTGTTTTTTTTGTCACCCTTTGAATTGTGCTAAATATTTTTTTTTTATAATGTAAAGGATTTTTCATTGATTCTCTGAAAAAACAAAAATACATGGACAAAATGGCATGAAATAATAAAAAGAACCTATACTCCCATGATAAACCTGCCGGTACACCGCTGAGACTAGGGATTGGCTGCAGCAGTCACATGGATAGTGTTAAGTATTTATTATTTTTCTAATTTAAAGGATTTTTCCGAGATTCACAGAAAATAGTCTACATGGACGAAATGGGATAGAATAAAAAAAAAACTATACTCCCCTGATAAACCGGCCAGTGATTGACTGCAGTGGTCACATGGGATATACGGCACCTCTTCGCTGCAGCAGGGTAAACAAAGAGCGATGGGAAACAACCGGAGTGGCAGCGCTGGATCGACGGTGTGTTTATGAGTGCAGTATAGGATCTTTTTTTTATTTCATCCTCCATGTAGTACATTTTTTGGGGATCTTGGAAAACCCTTTTAAAATAGTAAATACAACTGCAATGTATAAACTGTTTCCTCAATAGTCATCGAGGGCAGTATCAAATTGAAGTACTTTTTTTATACTGATTCATGCCACAACACCCCCTCCCCCATTTATCAGATAAGCGGGCCCAGCAATTGTTAACCCAGCTCTTCCTATTCCTTTTAGTAGAGAAGGGCAGTATTACTTTCAGGCCATCCCCCTCCCCTTGTTTACTAATAGTACATTGCTTATGAAGGGGGGGGGGGTCCAGTATAGGTTTTCCATAGTCATGGGGATACAGGAGAGGTGGATATTGAAGCTCTGGGGTCCAATGCAAAATATGTAGCAGAGCCCCATTACCTACCACCTATAAAACTGGTGCCTTCTGATGTGGCAGAACATTTGGGCCCCTTTAGGCACCAGGGCCTGAATGCGACTGGACCCGCTATAGCTACGGTACTGGGATAGGGCAACCTCTGGATTGGGACCCCTGTCTATGGACCCCCATAGAAGCCACAGGAATGACCTCTGTGCTATGCACACTCTTCGTTCCCTCCGCTTCATATACACAACAGGTGTTTTTCACCGTTGTACGATTTCACTTTTGGCAACAGATACAAGCCATAGACCAGGATAACTAACACGTAAAATAAACTGGAGCTGGTTGCAAACATCCAGCGACAAATGTTTAATAAAAGTAATTGAACTACAACAATGACATTGCCCGTATTTACCTTGTGATATACAAATCCTGGAAACCGCACATTATTTGCTTAATGTTGTTGATATTGCAAACGATTAAAACCAAGAAATGATGAATCATGTGGTGTCGTCTCTTTACAGGGCAGCAAACTGGTAATCCGAAGGAAGTCATGGCGCAATGGACTGCAGATAAAGTACAATACTGAATGCCTTCACTCAGTCCCATTATGCACATGAAATGTCCCTCTTTTGGAACTGATCAATAGACCTGCATTAAGAGATGAGCGAAAAGTCACTTTGCTGGTGTTTTGGCGTATACAGGCACCAGAAGAAAGCTGAATTCGTTCTACAGCATTAAAAAACATGACTTCTTTCTTACAAAACAAAACAGTGCCACATTTGCCACAGGTTGTGTGTGGTATTGCAGATAACCCCCTTTAACTTCAATGAAGTTGAGCTGCAATACCATGCACAACCTATGCACACATGTGGCACTGTTTCTGGAAGAAAACAGCCTTGGCTTTCTCATCCTGTACAATGCAAGGGGTAGTCTTGGTTTAGAATACAAATTTAAAAATTCCCTTACATATGGATTCTAAGTTAATAGTCAAATTGGAGATTGGCTACAAAGAGCACCTCTCACAGGGGGATTTCAATGGACATCATGTAATCCCTAATTTTCTCTGTGGTGGTGCTGCAGGGGAATTGAAAACTTGCTGCGGGTCGTAGCAGCAGGACACCTTGTGATCAGCATCTCTTTAGGTGATTCCTCTAACAAAAAGGGATAGTCCAAAGCCGAGAATCCATTCTAGCGAATTTTCTGTCTTTGAACGTCAACTTTTTGGGGGTCTCTATAGTATAAAAAAAATAAAGCCTGGTGTCTGCAAATTTTGGAATCCTCCCAATTCTTGTCTTTTGGTTTAATTGGGGACAACAATGGGGGAACCAGTAGGCACAGCTGGCAGCGCACACAAATACTTGGACTCGTAGTACTTTAAGTACTATTTTTTTTTACCCCTGGAGAACCACAACATGCCACTACTGTGGTCCATAAAATTTGGACTTTTATTTCTCCAGAGAATATAGCTTTTGGATACACAGATTTTAGAAATCAATACGATGTCCCTATTTTCCCCCTCCCCTGAATTCTCTTCTTGATTAAATAAATGTACTATATTGTATGTGAGTATTGTTCTAAGCTACATATTAGCAGCCGCCCTGGGCATTAATTCATGATATGTTGCTATAAATTCCATATAATTTCTATATTCAGCCACTCTTCTATAGTATTCACCACCCGTTATTGGGACACTAATCTGGGATCCTAACAATAGCATTCACCACAAGGTGTAAAATAATTTTTTATAAAATACTTTTCTAATGCAGGGTTTCTGAATATTTACCGGTATAAATACATTTGAACTAGAACTGTGCTTGAAAGGTGTTCTCTGCTTTGGACAATCCCTTTTTGTTAGGGTACCCCGAAAATGAGCTGATCATAGGTTGTCCTGCTGCTGAGACCCTCAGCAATCAGTTGTAATCTGTGGGAAAACCTGACAAGTGTTCGTTTTCCCTGCAGCGCCACCGCAGGGGAAACTAAGCATTACACAGTGTCCAATGAAATCAACATGCTGTTGTTGTAATACATAGCCAAGATAGATCCCCCAGAGCTAGAGATGTTCTTTGTAGCTGATCTCCCCTCTGGCTAATATATGAGGGTCCTGAACCGAGGACCCCCCCCCCCTCTATTACTCAAAGTGAAATAATAGGATATTTGATTATGGGTTTTGTAAATCAGACAACCCCTTTAAGATACATTTCATCGGTTCTCCAGCATCTGAGAAGCCTAACATATAAGTAGGAGAAGTGTTGACCATTTAGAACTTTAAAAAAAGCCTCAATTTTAAAGAAAAACATTAATTTCCATGCACATAATTCCGACAACCAGTGTAGACCCTTGGGGAGTAATTCGGAACTATTTCAGTCACGTATGAATGTGAAAATCCAGATTAATATTTACAAGTTCATGAACCAAAAACTTGTTAAGCATCCCATTAGAGGAGCATATTCATTTCCCCTTTTGCCTGAGGTACAGAAGTCGAAGTGGATAATTTTCGAAAAATCTGAACAATTGCCACTTTTTGAGTGACAGGTTAATTGACGTTTTGGCGCATTCATTCTGGAGTACAGACTTTTCTCTTTAAAGTTGTATTTTTTCCCATATTTTAGTCCAATGTAAATATAAAGAATGAATCTATAATGATATTCTTGTTATAACTAGCTTCCACAAAGGCTTTACTTACCCTACGTGAGCTAAGAAAAAGAGGCAGTCTATTGATACTGCGCCTGCCCAGGGCTGGACTGAAAGTGAACTTGGCCCAAAGACTGCGACTTGTGATGTTACTACACCCATATGTGGATGACACTTCAAGATTTTTGGAAAACCCCTTCACTGTGCCTGTTTTGAAATATAATTATACCCCTATAAAAGTGTGACCAAGGCAGCCAATCACAGCACAGCATTATAACATTGTATCCAGAGTGCCGGGCTTGCCCATCGCAGTCACCTGGAGTCACTTTGGACATCACATGACTACCCGGCATTAAAAACAGAAGATTATAAGTATATATTTTAAAAATGACCATTTTCCTACTGCAGGAACAATAAAAAAGGTTTAAGAACTTCACCTGAATTTTGGAAAACCTCTATGCCCAGCAGATCAACCAGGTGAATGTGAGATGTTACTGTAATGAAGAGTAATTCGCTGGGCAATGTTATCTGTTTGTGTTGGAAGGGCATCTCTGGGGCCCACAGTTTCCTCTCATACGCTGAAAAAATATTGGTCCCCCCCTTCCTCATTAACTAAAGTTGAGAGTAGCATCAAGTTTTGGAGGACCACAGGTGTCAATGGTTTCAATGGGCACCTTGCAATGTTTCGTTTTACCAGCAGGAGTGCTATAACGAAAACCGCAGTTCTCTCAACAATCACATATGATCGATGGGGTAACCCACCGCCGTCACCTAGTTTCAGTATAGTCCACAAACCAAGATGGGGTTCTACAAACCGTACAACCCTGTTAATTGAGGATACATATTATTTATTTGAGTAGTTCACTATTTTAATGCTAATTGGAGAGAAATCCAAGAAAATCAACTATTCAAAGGAACTCATTGTCATAGCATCTTCAAAAACACATGTCTTGGTTTTAAGATGTTTAATTCAAAAAATGGTTCAGAAGACCCACTGGAATATAGAATCCATCCATAGACCTTCCCTCAATACTCCATGCAAACTGAGCACCGCGACCCAGCAGTGAATGTGTTAAATGAATAAATATGGAAAATGTTTTCACATTTTGTTGAAATGTAATGCCTTTACAGCTTACAAGTCGTACCTCGCTTGGGGCCCCATAATTATTTCATCATGGAGCAGGAAACACTGGTTGGTCGTATATAAACAGCCCAAGGCAGAGACCTCTTCATCGGATAGAGCATGACATTTGACATCTGTGCAGCCGTCCGCTCGCATGCCACAATTAAATAGGCCACTCTTATACTGACTAATGTAAGGCTGGCTGTGTGTATAGGTCGGCCCCGTATGCCCCAGAGGTCTTCCTTAATCCTAGACATTTCAAAAAGATAAATAAAAATTGTAACACATCACTGTCCTCCATCAAAAAGCAGCGTGTTAACCTGTTTAAGGTTAAGAAAATAAATAGTCTCGGACTGTTATTTCATGGGCCCGCATCACTTTAACCGGAGGCCATGGCCTTACCAGCTAAACTCCACCGGTGCCAAAGAACATGACCTGCCGCACTATATGTTGGGAGCAAGTCACGGAAAGAATAACTTTGCTGTGCATTTTAATAAGTGCACATTTATATTCAAAAAGCGTTTGACATGTAAATTGTGCGCTCTGTTCTAAAAAGAGAAGAAATTATTCCAAAACCTTCTCCTGAAAGACCTCTCGCTATGAGAGATTGGCTCCCGGCTACACTCGGTGTCCTCCTGTATTTTGAAAGATGTAAATTTATGGCAGATCAGATGTGCTTAAGAGTTAATTGCAGCTATTATAAATTTAGGGATTATAAGCAGATGTTTTATTAGACTTAAAGTAAGACAGAGATTGACTTTTGATCTCTACGATCGAGGAGGATAATGTCGATTTTACTTCTTTGGTGGCCACTAAAATATTAATGATGCTTGGAGTAACATAATGAAGTCATGTTTGAAAGTGACGGAATGGTGAGAGGTTAAAAAAAAATGGTGTAATGATGTGCGACATATTCTTTACACCATTTCTTGACTGATTTAAATTTTTTTATTTTTGAAAACTCGGCCCCTAATATATACAGTATATATGAAAAAGACTATGTAGTTAAAGAGATTTGCACAGTCTTAAAGTCTGAATGTTTGCGGCTTGGAAAGTCCCTGCCACCAGTATCAGCCGCATTCTGGAGATATAATCTATAAAATGATTGGCGCTAAGCTGGTGCCAAATTTTAAAACTTCTGTCATTTAAGTATATTGCTGTTTTTTTTTGTTGGAATTACACCCTATACGAGGGATAGAAAATACATAGGGGGAAAATGATTCCTTACCAATGGACCTGCCATCATAATGCAAGGCAGGAAATTATATGGAGAGTATATCTATGGATTGGCGCTGGTGATGTATTCAACCAAGCTTGTCATGTAATATAAAGGCAGGTTGAGCAGGAATGGACTAAAGGTAAGATAATCAGTTAGTGCCAATGCACCCGGCAGCTGAAGGCCCAAAGGCCCATGTTCTACTCCATTCAAACAATAGGGTCT